>NW_012117711.1:705647-706904 GCF_000951035.1 Colobus angolensis palliatus | reverse complement strand
GCCTGTAGTCCCAGCTACTCAGGAGGCTGAGGCAGGAGAATGGCCTGAACCCGGGAGGCGGAGTTAGCAGTGAGCCGAGCTCGCGCCACTGAACTCCAGCCTGGGTGACAGAGCGAGACTCCATCTCAAAAAAAGAAAAAAAAAATGCTTTTAAGGGAAGATTTGTACAAAAAACAATATACTCTCCCCCGCCAGAATCTTCACATCTCTAAACATAATAGACATCAGGTTTTTAAAATTAGAAAACAACAACAGTACATTGTAAATAACAGTGTATTTTGTTTTAAGCCTGAAAATAAGTACCCAAAATAATTGCAGTGAAAACCTGCAAAAATTCAAATACAACGTATTTGGTGATTACCTTCTGCTTTCTCCATCCCCTGTCTCCAAAAGAGATCAGGCTAAATTCTAATTTTCTGGGGGATATGGGTAATATCATCAACAGAGAGAGAGGGCAGGAGCATGCACATCCCCTTTTACTTCCCACAGTAATGTGCTCGTGAAAGAGTTCTGAGTCATTATCAATAAGTTCAATACTTTCCAAACTTGATTGCCCCTCAGAATCACTTAGTCAGCTTTTTTTTTTTCACTAAATACACAATTTTGAACCCCACCTCTACCTGGTGCATAAGAATATTCAATTACATAGGAATTTATTTGTTTCTTATTTGTTATAGACAACACATAAATGGGGTTCTAAATTCAGAATGTTCAAAGAGGATACAATAAAGAGTAATCTTCTCTACTTCTCTCCTTTAGTTCCTCTATACAGAGGAAACCACTGTCACCAGGTAACCGAATATATTGTTAGCAGTTTCTTTAGTAATTTGTGAGTAAAGTTATGTGTATTCAAGCAAATATGTACATATATGTAATTTTATTACAAATAGTAACAAGCTATGCATACTGTCCTGTACTTTGATTTATCCAGTTCCCATAATGTCCTTGAAATTGTTCCATATTATTACAGAAGGGAAAGCCACATTCCTTTTTTTTTTTTTTTTTTTTTTTTGCAATTTCACATTATTTCACTGTTTGGATAAGCAACAATATATTTAAAGTTTTCTACTGCTGGAGATATGTATTTTCTTCTGCATTTTTTGCTATTACAAACAATACTACAGTGAATATTCTTATACATGTGATATCTGCACATGTGCAAGTTTCTTTTTTTTTATTATTATACTTTAAGTTCTAGGGTACATGTGCATAACGTGCAGGTTTGTTACATATGTATACTTGTGCCATGTTGGTGTG
>NW_012117711.1:701406-702352 GCF_000951035.1 Colobus angolensis palliatus | reverse complement strand
TCAGGGACCCACTTGAGCAGGCAGTCTGTCCCTTCTCAGATCTCAACCTCCGTGTTGGGAGATCCACTGCTCTCTTCAAAGCTGTCAGGCAGAGTCATTCGCCTCTGCACAGGCCTCTGCTGCTTCCCCTGTTATTTTTTTAGCTGAGCCCTTCTACATAATATAAATTCCTAGAAATAGAATTGTCAAATAAAAAGTGTATTAGTCAGGCTTCTCTAGAGGGATGGAACTAACAGGATATATGTATATATGAAAAGGAGTTTATTGAGGAGTATTGACTTACATGGTCACAAGTTGATGTCCCACAATAGGCCATCTGCAAGCAGAGGAGCAAGGAAGCCAGTCCAACTCCCAAAACCTCCAAAGTAGGGAAACTGACAGCGCAGCCTTTGGTCTGTAGCCAAAGGCCCGAGAGGCCCTGGAAAACCTCTGGTGTAATTCCAATAGTCCAACAGCTGAAGAACTTGGAATCCAAAGTTCAAGGGCAGGAAGCACCCAGCACAGGAGAAAGATGAAGGTCAGAAGACTCAGCAAGTCTGTTCATTCCACTTCTGCCTGATTTATTCTAGCCACTCTGGCAACTGATCAGATGGTGCCCACCCAGATTGAGGGTGGATCTGCCTCTCTCAGTCCACTGACTCAAATGTAAATCTCCTTTGGCAACACCCTCACAGACACACCCAGGAATAATACTTTGCATCCTTCAATCCAGTCAAGTTGACACTTAATATTAACCATCACAAAAGGTATGTACATTTTTTGGGGGATGGAGTTTTGCTCTTGTTGTCCAGGCTGGAGTGCAACGGCACAATCTTGGCTCACTACAACCTCCACCTCTCGGGTTCAAGCAATTCTCCTGCCTCAGCCTCCTGCGTAGCTGGTATTACAGGTGTGTGCTACCATGCCTCGCTACTTTTTTTTTTTTTTTTTGTATTTTTTTTTTTAG
>NW_012117711.1:680298-701271 GCF_000951035.1 Colobus angolensis palliatus | reverse complement strand
TTTTTCTTAATTTTAATGGATGTTGTCACATATGCCTCCACACACACACAAAAAAAGTGTCAATTTTCATTAGGAATTTGAAGATTTTATAATATCCCTAAGTGATTTCAATGATCAGACAGGATTCAAGACCACTGCTCTAGAATTTCAGCTAATGTGTGACACTTGGATTTGTAGATTGAATCATTTGATTTTTTTTTTCTTCAAAGCCACTTCTATGAAGCTTCCCTGTATTATGTAGCCCAATAATTTTCAAAGTTTACTGTGCATACAAATTATATAGATCTTTTTAAGAGGCAGATAATCTGAAATTCTAAGTGAGGTTAATGCCTTTTGTCCATGGATCACACTTTGAGTAGCAATGTCCTATGGGACTCCTCCAGTCAACAGCACATAGATTGGCACTTAGCTTGTACTGTTTAGTAACAGTGATCATACACTTTTTAGTCTATAGACACCTCAAAAAAGATTTGTTTGTGCGGGTTTATATCTATTGATATTTACCACATTTAAAATTAAAACAAAGTTTTCTAAATGTTTATTTCATTTTAAATTTCATTTTATGTGTTATTTCACAATGCATTTGAAAATGCATTAGCATAAATAATACATATTTCTTTTTTTCCTTTTTTTTTTTTTGAGACAGGAGTCTTGCTCTGTCACCCGAGGTGGAGTGCAGTAGCCGGATCTCAGCTCACTGCAAGCTCCGCCTCCTGGGTTTACACCATTCTCCTGCCTCAGCCTCCGGAGTAGCTGGGACTACAGGCGCCCGCCACCTCGCCCGGCTAGTTTTTTGTATTTTTAGTAGAGACGGGGTTTCACCGTATTAGCCAGGATGGTCTCGATCTCCTGACCTCGTGATCCGCCCGTCTCGGCCTCCCAAAGCGCTGGGATTACAGGCTTGAGCCACCGCGCCCGGCCAATAATACATATTTCTAAAAAAAAAGTCCAAAACAATGTTAATGAGTAGAACGGCATTGTTTTACATTTTTAAATTTTTCTTTAATGTCTGGCTTAATAGAACACTGCAGGAATCTTGTATATATTTCTGATTCAATATGCTGTGTATTGCATGTCCTGTAGTCTCTGCAGAATATTACTATACATTCTTGAGAGATGGATAATGAAAAAAGCAAATGTCTTAGTAGTATAATGAAAATATCTTTGACCTTGAAGACGCTCTAAAAGGGTCTTGGGGAACACCATACGTCCCCAGACCATGAGAACGACTGTTTTAGTATGTGTTCCGTCTGCCATGCCATGGAGACTAGAAACGTCTTTAGGACAGAGACTGATTGTCTTATTCTTCTTTACCTCTACACGGCTAGCTCAAATTATGGGTTGAGTCAATACTTATTGATTTGCTGACTATGATGATCAAATTTTTCAAAGTATTCTCATCCTGTTTCTTTTGCATAGGCAATTGAGAACTAGAAACTGAGGATATCAGTGGAGATGGGAAATGAGCCCCTTTTCACTCATCTCCTCCATAAAGAAAGGGCCACAGTGAAAGCTATAAAGCTCACCTTTAAAGAAAATAATTTCATCACAATATCATGAAGTATTTTTGCACCAATCATTTTATTTGATTCTAAAAAGCCATGTAAGCAAGTCATTTTACAGATAATGAATCTGAGATGCAAGCCAAATTGTCCAAGTTTTACAGCTAGTAAGTGACTACTGAGCCAGGGTTGAGAAAATAGAACTCAACCTTGGATTATAAATAAGTTGAAAGAATGGTTTAATGTATTGTATTGTGCACTTATTTTGTGTCACGGGATATTAATACCATTCAGGATTGAGAATATTTGCAATAAGTTGCCTTTATGGTGATCAAATGTTTCCAGTTCTTTGGGGGCATCCAATCACCTGCTAAATTTGTTTATTGCCTGATCTGCTTGACAATAGACATTATTCCTCAAATTGCTTTCTACTATAGTACTGTGATATAATCAGGTTTTCCAGGAAGTCTGTCTTTCTGCCATCATAATTTTTATTAGTGTAGTGAGTAATAGCAGCTTTTTATGCTACCAGACTGATGTGATTATTTCTCGATAAATCTAGTATGTTTTCTGCTAAAGAAGAAGACCAGGTCAGCAAAGCAGGAACTCACAGTTCCAGTGGAAAGCAAGGGCAAGGTCAATTTCTGTTTCGAAAGAGCAAGAAGATCTATAGTAACTAAAGAAACACTAGAATCATGGTCTAGAGTGCAATCCTCTTGATTCCTTTTTTAAAAATTTCACTTGCTTTTGATAGACTGTGATATAATCTTCTCAATTCCTGCTCCAATTCAAAACACCACAAACAGGAATCTGAGTCCTATTGTATTATTTTTACGTGAATCACTGAATAGTTTGGGCCCTTAAAAAGTAGAGGAAAAAATGACCAGAGGCAGGAATTGGAGTGGAGATTAAGATAGTTTTCTAAATGTGCTTGAAAGCTCATTTCAAGGGCCTATCAGTTGCACAGTAAAAATGAATACAATTATCTGGTAAATTCAGGTTCTACACAATTCAGTTTTCAGTTGTCATCTGAAAAATTCCATTCAAATCTGGTGATTAGTCTTATTAGCCTGATTTAGATAAAATATATAGGCTTACACTGTGTGTGTTTGTGTGTGCATCTATCTAGAAATCACACCTTTAATTTTAGTGCATTCTATATGGTAACAGTTTCATGAGTGTTGTATTAGTCTGTTTTCATGCTGCTGATAAATACATACCCTAGACTGGGAAGAAAAAGAGGTTTAATTGGACTTAACAGTTACACATGGCCAGGGAGGCCTCACAATCATGGTGATAGGCAAAAGGCATGTTTTACATGGCAGTAGCAAGAGAAAATGAGGAAAAAGCAAAAGCAGAAATCCCTCATGAACCCATCATATCTCAAGGGACTTATTCAATATCACTAGAATAGCACGGGAAAGACTGGCCCCTGTGATTCAATTACCTCCCTTTGGGTCCCTCCCACAACACATGGGCATTCTGGGAGATACCATTCAAGTTGAGATTTGGGTGGGGACACAGCCAAACCACATCATTCTGTCCCTGGCCCCTCCAAATCTCATGTCCTCACAATTCAAAACCAATCATGCCTTCCCAGCAGTCCCCCAAAGTCTTAACTCATTTAAGCATTAACTGAAAAGTCCAAAGTCCAAAGTCTCATCTGAGATAAGTCAAGTCCCTTCTGCCTACGAGTCTGTAAAATCAAAAACAAGCTACTTACTTCTGAGATACAAGGGGGTACAGTTATTAGGTAAATACAGCCATTTCAAATAGGAGAAACTGGCCAAAACACAGAGGTTATACAGCCCATGCAAATCCAAAATCCAGCAGTGCAGTCAAATTTTAAATCTCCAAAATGATCTCCTTTGACACCAGACCTCACATCCAGGTCACACTGATGCAAGAGGTGGGTTCTCA
This sequence comes from Colobus angolensis palliatus, assembly GCF_000951035.1. Taxonomy (NCBI): domain Eukaryota; kingdom Metazoa; phylum Chordata; class Mammalia; order Primates; family Cercopithecidae; genus Colobus; species Colobus angolensis. The sequence goes on along the minus strand of NW_012117711.1, from coordinate 697,849 downwards.
GGGTCTTGGGCACCTCCCCCCTTCACCCCCACTCCGTGGCTTTGCAGGGTACAGCCTCTCTCCCTGCTGCTTTCAGTGGCTGTCATTGTCTGTGGTTTTTGCAGGCACATGGTTCAAGCTGATGGTGGATCTACCATTCTAGGGTCTGGAGGATGGTGACCATCTTCTCACAGCTCCACTAGGTGGTGCCGCAGTAAGGACTCTGTGTAGGGGCTCTGATCCCACATTTTTTTTTTCCACAATGCCCTAGCAAAAGTTCTCCATGAGGGCCCTGCCTCTGCAGCAAACACTTGCCTGGGCATCCAGGCGTTTCCACACATCTTCTGAAATCTAGGCCGAGGTTCCCAAACCTCACTTCTTGACTTCCATGCACCAACAGGCTCAACACCACGTGGAAGCTGCCAAGGCTTGGGGCTTCCACTCTCTGAAGTCACAGCTTGAGCTGTATGTTGGCCCCATTCAGCAAAGGCTGGAGCAGCTGGGACACAGTGCACCAAGTCCCTATGCTGCACACAGCCTGTGGACCCTGGGCCCAGCCCACTAAACCACTTTTTCCTCCTAGGCCTCTGGGAATGCGATGGAAGGGGCTGCCATCAAGGTCTCTGACATGGCCTGGAGACATTTTCCTCATGGTCTTTGGGATTAACATTAGGCTTCTTGCTACTTACGCAATTTTCTACAGCTGGGTTAAATTTCTCCTCATAAAATGGGTTTTTCTTTTCTATTGCATAGTCAGGCTGTAAATTTTCCAAACTTTTATGCTCTGCTTCCCTTATAAAACTGAATACCTTCAACAGTACTCAAGTCACCTCTTGAATGCTTTGCTGCTTAGAAATTTCTTCTGCCAGATACCCTAAATCATTTTTCTCAAATTCAAACTTCCACAAATCTCTAGGGCAGGGGTGAAGTGCCACCAGTCTCTTTGCTAAAACATAACAAGAGCCACCTTTACTCTAGCTCCCAACAAGTTCCTCATTTCCATCTGAGATTACCTCAGCCTGGACTTTATTGTCCACATCGCTACTAGCATTTTGGGCAAAGCCATTCGACAAGTCTCTAGGAGGTTCCAAATTTCCCATATTTTCCTGTCTTCCTCTGAGTCCTCCAAACTGTTCCAAACTCTGCCTGTTCCCCACTTCCAAAATCGCTTCCACGTTTTTGGGTATCTTTTCAGCAATGCCCCACTGTACTGGTACCAATTTACTGTATTAGTCTGTTTTCACACTGCTGATAAAGAAATACCTGAGACTGGAAGAAGAAGAGGTTTAATTGGACTTATAGTTCCACATGACTAGGGAGACCTCAGAATCATGGCAGGAAGTGAAAGGTACTTCTTACATGGTGGCAGCAAAAGAAAATGAGGAAGAGGCAGAAGCAGAAACCCCTGATAAACCCATCAGATCTCGTAAGACTTACTCACTATTATGAGAATACCATGGGAAAGACCAGCACCCATGAATCAATTACCTCCGCCTGGGTCCCTCCCACAACACATGGGGATTCTGGGAGATACAATTCAAGTTGAGATTTGGGTGGGATCACAGCCAAACCATATCAGGTGTATACTTATTTTCAAATGCATCAAGATGCATACTTTAAAAATACATAAATTTTGTGGTCAGAAGGGCCAAGATGGCCGAGTAGAAACAGTGCTCATCTGCAACTCCCAACAAGATGTATGCAAAAAGTGAGTGAGTTCTACACTTCCAACTGAGGTGCCCAGATTCTTTCATTAGGACTGACTAGGCAGTTGGTGCTACCCACAGAGAGCAAGGAAAGCAAGGTGGGGTGACGGTTCACCTGGGAGCTACACAGGGCATAGGGTCCTCTCTCCTCCAGCCAAGGGAGGCAGTGAGTCAGTGTACTATATGCCCAGGGGCACTATGCCTTTCCCACAGACTTTTGCAACCCTCAGATTGGGAGATTTCTTCATGAGCATACATCACCAGGGCCTTGGGTCCCAAGTACAAAACTGGGCAGGCATAGGGCAGCTGCTCCAGTCAGTGACTGTTTAGGCAGGCAATATGCTGCAGGAGTTTTTATATAATCTAGCAGCTCTCAGACCTCCAGAAAAGCAGGAGATTTGTCCACTTCCATTGAAAGGGAGCTAAAGCCAGGGAGCCAAGCAGACTCACTCAGTGGGTCCCACTCCCATGGATCTTGGCAAGCTAAGACCCACTGGCTTGGAATTCCCACTGGCCAGAACAGCCGCCTGGAAAATGTCGAAAATGACTGAGCTCCTAGGGACAGACGTGGCCACCATTACTGCAGCTCTAGTCAGTGGTTTTCCCCTTCCAGTGCTAAAGAGGATGGGCAGTTTGGACTGGGTGATATTCCCCACAGCACAGCACAGTGACTCTGGCAGACTGTGGCCAGGCTGCTTCTTTAGTTGAGACTCAGAATCATCCCTTCTACTAGGCAGGACCTCCCTGAAGGAATTCCAGCAACTCCAGTCAGGACTTACAGACAGAACTCTCAACTCCCTGAAACAGAGCACCTGGGGAAAAGGAGGCCATGGTCTTGGGTTCAGCATTCTTAATCTTTCCTGCTGGTAACTCTGAAGAATCCAGCTGATCTAGATGAGGGGGATTCCCCCAGAACAGCTCCACTAAGGGACAGGCAGACTGCTTCATTAAGGGGATTCCTGATCCTGTGCCTCCTGACTGGGTGAGACCTCCCAACAGGAGTCACTAGACACCTCATACAGGAGAGTTCCAGCTGACATCAAGTCAGTACCCTTCTGGGACAAAGCTTCCAGAGGAAGGAGCAGACAGCAATCTTTGCTATTCTGGAGCCTCCACTGGTAATATCCAGACAAACAGGGTTTGGACTGGACCCCCAGCAAACTGCAGCAGACCTGAAGAACAGGGACCTGACTGGTAAAAGAAAAAAACAAACAAAAAGCAACAACAACAATATCAACAAAAAAGACCCCGCTAAAACCCAATCCAAATGTCAACAGCCTCAAAGATCAAAGGCAAATAAATCCACGAAGATGAGAAAAAAATGATGCAAAAACACTAAAAATTCCAAAAGTCAGAATGCCTCTACTCCCCCAAATGACTGCAACACCTCTTGAGCGAGGGCACAGAACTGAACTGAAGCTGAAATGGATAAACTGACAGAAGTAGGCTTCAGAAAGTGGGTAATAACGAACTTTGCTGAGCTTAAGGATTATGTTCTAAATCAATGCAAAGAAGCTAAGAACCATGATAAAATATTACAAGAGGTGTTAACTAGAATAACCAGTTCAGAGAGGAACATAAGTGACCTGATAGAGCTGAAAAACAAGAACAAGAACCTCATGAGGCAAATACAGTATCAACAGCTGAATTGGCCAAGTGGAAAAGAGAATATCAGAGCTTGAAGACTATATTGCTTAAATAAGGCAGGAAGAAAACATTAGAGAAAAATGAATGAAAAGGAATAAGAAAAAAACTTCTGAGAACTATGGGACTATTTAAAAAGACTGAACCTATGACTGTTTGGAGTATCTGAAAGAGACAGGGAGAATGGAATCAAGTTGGAAAGCACACTTTAGTATATAATCCAGGAGAACTTCCCCAACCCAGCAAGACAGGCCAACATTCAAATTCAGGAAATCCAGAGAACCCCACTAAGATACTCCATGAGAAGATCAACCCCAAGACACATAATCATTAGATTCCCCAAGGTTAAAATGAAGGAAAAAGTGTTAAGGACATCCACAGAGCAAGGCTAGGTTACCTACAAAGGGAAGCCTATCAGACTAACAGCAGACCTCTCAGCAGAAGCCCTACAAGCCATGAGCATGGGGGCCAATATTCAACATTCTTAAAAGAATTTCCAAACCAGAATTTCATATCTGGCCAAACTAAGCTTCATAAGCAAAGGAGAAATAACATCTTTTTTAGACAAGCAAATGCTGAGGGATTTCATCACCACCAGGCCTGCCTTGCAAGCTCCTGAATGAAGCACTAAACATGGAAAGGAAAAACTGTTACCATCCACTACAAAAACACACTGACATACACAGACCAACAACACTATGAAGCAAATACATTAACAAGTCTACAATATTAACCAGCCAGCATCATGATGACAGGATCAAATTCACACATAACAATGTTAACCTCAAATGTAAATGGGCTAAATACCCCAAATAAAAGACACAGAGTTGCAAGCTAGATAAAAACACAAGGCCCATTAGTGTGTTGTATACAAGAGACATATCACATGTGCAAAGACACACATAGGCTCAAAATAAAGGGGTAGTGGAAAATTTACCAAGTAAATGGAAAGCAAAAAACGCAGTAATTGCAATCCTCATCTCTGACAAAATAGACTTTGAAACAACAAAGGTCAAAAGAGACAAAGAAGGGCATTACATAATGGTATAAAATTCAATTCAACATGAAGAGCTAACTATCCTAAGTATATATGCACCCAATACAGGAGCACCCAGATTCATAAAACAAGTTACTAAAAACTTACAAAGAGACTTAGACCCCCACACAACAATAGTGGGAGACTTTCATGCCCCACTGTCAATATTAGACAGATCATCAAGACAGAAAATTAACAATGATATTCAGGACTTGAACTCAACTCTGAACCAAGTGGACCTGATAGGTATCTACAGAACTCTTTACCCCAAAACAACAGAATATACATTTTTCTTGTGCCACATGGCACTTACTCTAAAATTGATCACATGATGGGAAGTAAAACACTCCTTAGCAAATGCAAAAGAACGGAAATTATAACTGATATAGTTGGACTATGTCCCCACCCAAGTACTATCTTGAATTCCCACGTGTTGTGAGAGGGACCTGGTAGGTAATTGGATCATGGGGGCAGGTTTTTCCCATGCTGCTCTTGTGGTAGTGAATAAGCCTCACAAAATCTGAGGGTTTTATAAGGGGGAGCTTTCTGGAAAAGCTATCTCTCTTTGCCTGATGCCATCCATGTAAGATGTGACTCGCTCCTCCTTGCCTTCTGTCATGATTGTGAGGCTTCCCAGCCACATGAAACTGTAAGTCCATTTGACCTCTTTCTTTTGTAAATTGCCCAGCCTCAGGTATGTCTGCATCAGCAGCATGAAAACAGACTAATGCAGTAACTTGGTATCAGTAGAATGGGGTGCTTCTGAAGAGATACCCACAAATGTGGAAGCAACTTTGGAACTGGGTAACAGGCAGAGGTTGGAAGAGTTTGGATGGCTCAGAAAAAGACAGGAAAATGTGAGAAAGTTTGGAACTCCCTAGAGACTTGTTGAATGGCTTCAACCAAAATGCTGATAATTATATGGACAATGAAATCCAGGCTGAGGTGGTCTCAGATGGAGATGAGGAACTTGTTGGGAACTGGAGCAAAGGTGACTCTTGTTATATTTTAGCAAAGAAATTGATGGCATTTTGCCCCTGTCCTACAGATTTGTGAAACTTTAAACTTGAGAGAGATAATTTAGGGAATCTGGCGGAAGAAAATTCTAAGCAGCAAGAATTCAAGAGGTGGCTTGGGTGCCGATAAAGGTATTCAGTTTTATAAGGGAAGCAGAGCATAAAAGGTCAGAAAATTTGCAGCCTGACTATGTAATAGAAATGAAAATCCCATTTTCCAAGGAGAAATTCAAGCTGGCTCCAGAGATTTGCATAAGTAATGAGGAGTCTAATGTTAATCCCCAAGATGATAGAGAAAATGTCTCCAGGGCATGTCGCATGTCTTCACAGCAATCCCTCCCATCACATTCCCAGAGGCCTAGGAGAAATAAATGGTTTCCTGGGCTGGGCCCAGGATCCCTGTGCTGTGTGCAGCCTAGGGACTTGATGTCCTGCATGCCAGTCATTCCAGCCATGGCTGAAAGGGGACAACATAGAGCTTGGGCCATGGCTTCAGAGGGTGGAAGCTCCAAGCCTTGGTGGCTTCCATGTGTTGTTGAGCCTGCAAGTGCAAAGAGGTAAAGAATTAAGGTTTGAGAATGTCCTACTAGATTTCAGAAGATGTGTATAAATTCCTACATGCCCAGGCAGAAGTTTGCTGTGGGAGTGGAGCCCTCATGGAGAACCTCTGCTAGAGCAGTGCAGAAGGGAAATGTGGGGTTGGAGACCCCACACATGGTCCCTACTGTGGCACCACCTAGTGGAGCTGTGAGAGGAGGGCCACCATCCTCCAGATACCAGAATGGTAGATCCACCAACAGCTTGCACCATGAGCCTGGAAAAGCTGCAGACACTCAGTGACAGCCCATGAAAGCAGCCAGGCAGGAGTCCGTACCCTGCAAAGTATACAGGAGTGGAGCTGCCCCAGGCGATGGAAACCCAACTCTTGTGTCAGTGTGACCTGGATATGAGACATGGAGTCAAAAGAGACCATTCTGGAGCAATGGGGCCTGTAGTTCCATTGTTTTGGCCAATTTCTCCCATTTGGAATGGTTGTGTTTACCCAATGCCTGTATCCCCATTGCATATAGGAAGTAACTAACTTGCTTTTGAACTTATAGGCTCATAAGTTGGTGGAAGTAATTTGCCTTGTCTCAGATGAGACTTTGGACTGTGGACTTTTAAGTTAATGCTGAAATGAGTTAAGACTTTGGGGGACTGTTGGGAGTGCATAGTTGTTTGTGAAATGTGAGTACATGAGATTTGGGAGGAACCAGGGGTGAAATTATATGGCTTGACTGTGTATCCGCCCATATCTCATCTTGAATTTCCATGTGTTGTGGGAGGGACCTGGTGGGAGGTAACTGAGTCATGGGGGCAGGTCTCTTCCCATGATGTTCTAGTGATAGTGAATAAGTCTCATGAGATCTGAGGGTTTTATAAAGGGGAATTTTCTTGCACAAGCTCTCTTTTTGCCTGCTGCCATCCATGTAAGACATGACTTGCTCCTCCTTTCCTTGTGTCATGATCCTGAGGCTTCCCCAGCCATGTGGAACTGTAAGTCCATTTAACCTGTTTCTTCTGTGAATTGCCCAGTCTCAGATATGTCTTTATCAGCAGTGTGAAAACGGACTAATACAATAACAGTCTCTTAGACCCCAGCAGAATCAAAGTATAATTCAACATTAAGAAACCCAGTAAAAAACAAACAACTGCATGAAAATTGAACAACCTGCTCATGAATGACTTCTGGATAAATAATAAAATTAAGGCAGAAATCAAGAAGTTCCTTGAAACTAATAAGAACAAAGTGACAACATACCAGAATATCTGGTACACAGCTAAAGCATTGTTAAGGGGAAAATTTATAGCACTAAATGTCCATACAAAAAAGCTAAAATGATCTCAATTTGACACCCTAATATCACAACTAAAAGAACTAGAGAATCAAGAGCATACAAACCTCAGAGCTAGCAGGAGACAAGAAATATCCAAGCGCAGTGTGGAACCGAGGGAGAAAGAGACATGAAAAATCCTTCAATAAATCAATGAATCCTGGAGCTGTTTTTTGAAAAAAAAATCAATAAAATATATAGACTGCTAGGTAAACTAATAAACAGAAAAAAGAGAGAAGGTTCAAATGAATACAATCAGAAATAATAAGGGGTTACCACCACTGACCCGACAGAATTAAAAACAACCATCAGAGAATGCTATAAAAATTATTTGTACAGATACAAATAAACTGGAAAATCTAGAAGAAATGGATAAATTCCTGGACACATACACCCTCCCAAGACTGAACCAACAAGTTGAATCCCTAAATAGACCAATAACAAGTTCTGAAATTGAGACAGTAATAAATAGCCTACCAATCAATAAAAGCCTAGGACCAGATGAATTTACAGGTGAATTCTAACAGAGGTACAAAAAGAAGCTGATACCATTTCTTCTGACTATTCCAAACAATTGAAAAGAAGGGATGCCTACCTAACTCATTTTTTTTTTTTTTAGGCCAGCATCATCCTGACACCAAAACCTGGCAGAGATACAACGAGAAAAGAAAACTTCAGGCCAATATCCCTTATAAACATTGATGCAAAAATCCTCAATAAAATACTGACAACCAAATCCAGCAGCACATTGAAAAGCTTATCTACCACGATCAATTTAGCTTCATCCCCAGGATGCAAGGCTGGTTCAACATACACAAATCAATAAACAAAATTCATCGTATAAACAGAACTAAAGACAAAAGCCACATGATTATATCTCAATAGATACAGAAAAGACCCTTGATAAAATTCCTCATCTTTTCATGTTAAAAATTCTCAATAAACTTGGTATTGAAAGAAGATACGTCAAAGTAATAACAGCCACATATGAGAAACTCACAGCCAATATTGTACTGAATGGGCAAAAGCCGGAAGCATTCCCCTTGAAAACTGGCACAAGACAAGCCTGTCCTCTCTCACCACTTCAATTCAACATAGTATAGAAAGTTCAGTCCAGGGTAAGCAGGCAAGATAAAGAAATAAAGTGTGTTCAAATAGGAAGAGAGGAATTAAATCTGTCTCTGCTTACAGATGACATGATCCTATATCTAGAAAACTCCACCAACTCAGCCCAAAAACTTCTTAAGCTAATAAGCAACTTCAGCAAAGTCTCAGAATCCAATATCAATGTGTTGAAATTACAAGCATTTCTTTACACCAGCAACAGACAAGCAGGGAGTCAAATCATGAATAACCTCCCACACACAATTGCTGCAAAGTATATAAAATACCTAGGAATACAGATAACAAGAGAAATGAAGGACCTCTTAAAGGAGAACTACAAACCACTGCTCAAGGAAATCAGAGAAGACACAATCACATGGAAAAACATTCCATGCTCATGGATTGGAAGAATCAATATGGTGAAAATGGCCATACTACCTAAAGCAATTTTTAAATTAAATGCTATTCCCATTAAACTACCATTGACATTCTTCACAGATTTAGAAAAAAAAATCTATTTTAAATTTAATATGGAACCAGAAAAACAGCCCAAACAGTCAAGACAATCATAAGCAAAAAGAGCACAGCTGGAGGCACCAAGCTACCTCACTTCAAACTATACTACATGGCTAGAGTAACCAAAACAGCATGGTACTGGTAAAAATAAAAAAATATAAAAAATAATAAAGAAATTTAAAAATGGGTACATAGACCAATGGAACAGAATAGGGAACTCAGAAATAAAACTGCACATCTACAACCATCTGATCTTTGACAAACCTGACAAAAACAAGCAATGGGGAAAGGAATCCATATTTAACAAATGGTGCTGGGAGAACAGGCCGGCCATATGAAGAAAATTAAAACTGGCCCCTTTCTTATACCTTATTAAAAAATTAACTCAAGATAGATTAAAGCCTTAAATGTAAAACCCAAATCTATAAAAAATCTAGAAGAAAATCTAGGCAATACCTTTCAGGACATAGGCATGGGCAAACATTTTATGATGAAATCGCCAAAAGCAAATGCAACAAAAGCAAAAATTGACAAATGGGATCTAGTTAAACTAAACAATCTACTCACAGTAAAAGAAACTATCACCACTGTGTACAGACAACCTACAGAATGAGAGAAAATCTTTGCAAACCGTCCAACTGGCAAAGGTCTAATATCCAGAATATACAAGATACTTAAGCAAATTTACAAGAAAAAGACAACCCCATTAAAAAGTGGGCAAAAGACATGAGCAGACACTTCTCAAAAGAAGATATACATGCAGCCAACCAACATGCAAAAAAGCTCAACATCACTGATCATTAGAGAAATACAAATTAAAACCACAATGAGATATCCTCTCACACTAGTCACAATGGCTATTATCAAAAAGTCAAGAAACAACAGATGCTGGTGAGGTTTTGGAGAAATAGAAATGCTTTTACACTGTTGGTGGGAATGTAAATTAGTTCAACCATTGTGGAAGACAGTTTGGCAATTCCTCGAATATTTAGGACCAGAAATACCATTTGATCCAGCAATCTCATTAGTTGGTATATACCCAAAGGAATATAAATCATTCTATTATAAAAATGCTTACACGAGTATGTTCATTGCAGCACTATTCACAATAGCAAAGACATGGAATCAACCCAAATGCCCGTCAATGGTAGATTAGATAAAGTAAATGTGGCACGTATACACGATGGAATACTATGCAGCCATAAAAAGGAACAAGACTGTTTTTTTTTCCAGGAACACAGATGAATCTGGAAGCCATTATCCTCATCAAACTAATGTAGCAACAGAAAACCAAATATTGCATGTTCTCACTTATAAGTGGGAGCTGAATAATGAGAACACATGGACACAGGGAAAAAAAAATGAAAACAACATTCACTGGGGCTTGTCCAGCGAGGGCAGAGGGGTGGGTGGAGAGCATTAGTTAAAAAAGCTAATGCACACTGGGCTCAATACCTATGTGATGGGTTGATAGATGCAGCAAACCACCATGGCACACGTTTACCTATGTAACAAACCTGCACATCCTGCACACATGCTTGGGAACTTACAAAATAATAATAAAATAATAAAATGCACTAACAATACCTTCGACAACAAAAAGGAAATTGCCCTTATTAAAAATCAATGTTAAAAAACTTTTGCAATTTTCGATGTAGTATTTTCATTCAGTTTAACCACAGTCAGGGATATGACCAAAAAAAAAAAAAAAAAAATGCTTGGGAAGAGATCAGCAGGGCTCTTTTTAACTATAACTAATCCATAAAACATGGAGAGTGACAAATGATATTCTAGTTTAAGAATTGGTGACAACAAATATCTTTGAGTATGTGTGTGTTCCCATTACTAATATTGGCCAATGATAAAATGGGATTTGTACTTTACCCATTAAGTTTTTGTTTGTTTGTTTGTTTTGTGGCAAGGATTATGTATGCTGCTGAGTGGCAAAACACAGCAAATCCTTGAAAAATAATGTAGTCAAGTATATGAAATAACTACCATTGGGGAATAATCTACTTTGTCTTTCAGAATCTACTGCATCAATGAAACTGAGGTCCTTTGCTAGCATTATTATGCGAGATGCAAAATTCTGTCATTATGGACTGAGCCATAAACAAGAAATCAATGCAGGATTTACGTAGCTTGACTGCAGCAGAAATCAAGGCATACAAAATGGAGATGATTCTGCTTAACCATGATTAACAAACACGGATAATTATGAAAAGTATGTTGACATTTGATAGAATCTAAAGAGATTGAAGAAAAATAGTCAATTTCTCTACAATATGAAGTCAAACTTTTAACATCTCCACTCTTTACATTCTCCCTTCACAAGTACCAGGCTACACTGACTAATAATTTTCACCAAATATTCCTGTTACCATCACCCTTCCTGAAGTCACAGTCTTTTAGTAAACCAATATTTATTGACTGCTGGAATGAGCAGATAGATGCAGATGCAGCAGATAGAGCAGATAGATACTGCTGAATACAGGTGGTTATTTAACAAATGAAGGATGATGTTTTCGCCCTAATGGCTTTTATAATCAAAGAAGAAGACAAAAAATCATGCTAGAAATATATAAATGTATATGTTACTGCCCAGATGGAGAAACCAGTCTGCTTCTAAACAGCATGGAGTATCTGTAAATTTCTAATCAATATCTGCTTAAGTACAAGGAAAGATTGATTCAGAACTGAGAAGTGCAGAAAAACTGATTTTTAAGTACAGCATTTTAATTGACATCACCACTTGCATCATTGAATAAAATATTTTATCTGAATTTGCACAAATCATATTTCATATCAATTTGTAAATAGACCATTAAGAATTATAATTTCCTGACCATATTATTTAGGTACCTACTATATACCCAACAATGAAAGATGTAAAATATTTGAATAAACTACAAACCCTTCTAGCTCTAACAAATCAGTAAGTCTCAGTCACTATCCTCAAGGAGTTTACAGACAATTATACAAAGAACTCTAATATGAGGCCAAATATTATTAGTAGCACTGGAGAGGACTACCCAAGGTGCTACAGGGACTTTTAGTAAGGATAATAAAATATATCATCTTGTGATGAGAAAGGCTTCACGAAAGTAGTGTTGAAGGTAGACTTTGATAAATGGATACGATTTCAGAACAGCATTGGTAAAGCTCCAGAGGCAGGAAAACTCAGGGTGAGTTTAGAGACTAATGATTAATTTACTCTGCTTAGCAAGGAACAGAGAGATGGAGTGAGTTAGTGGAGTACATTGACAAACTGACAAAATCAGGACAAGTGTTACGCTGCTTCACTTTTGTTTCCCCTAGCTAAAATGTTCCCCTTTCTTCTAAACTCCCCACTCCACTCAATCCCTTTCCTTTCCTTCAAGAACCAACTTAATATTCCTTGATCAATCTTAGCACTTCTTAATATGTATTATACAATTTAAAACTTAATAAACCACTGTCTTGACTTGTTCATAGTCATACCTGTTACATTGGCCATGAACATACCAAAGTTCTTCCTGGCTAGCTTTCGCCACCTTCAAAACAATCAGCTTAATAATAAAATGCCATGCTTATTTCTTCTGCTTACTCTTATCTAAGGCAGGGTGTTCTTATTAATTGCTCAATATCCCCCTGGAACCAAAACAGAAGTATAGTCAAGGGCTCAGACACCACCGTGGAAAGTGAGTTAATAACATAATATCTGTTCTTTTCCATAATTTTCTACAAGATGATGTTCTTATAAGCTTGTTATTATATGGCAGTACTAGATAATAAAAATAATCATAATCATTGTTACTCTACTTTTAATAACCCCAAATATTTATTGAATGTTTTGTGTGCATCAAAAGCTATGCCAAAACATTTGTTTTAATTTAATCGACACAACAAACTGATAAAGCATGTACTGCTGTTAACCCTGTTTTATATATGAAGAAATCACAATTCTCAATTTGTGTATAATAGCCCTGAGATTTGAAAAACTTCTGTTTGACTTGAGAGCCATTATATTTGACTCCACTGCCTTTCATTCACAGGCTAACTCCATTCAGTGCTTCTTTAATATGCATAAAATATTACTACCCATTAAATAAAATATGACAGAAATCTGATTTGCATACATGGAAACTTTACACACACATAAAAAATTATCTTCTGAATGACACTATAGCTACCAGTGTGGGAAAGGCAACTTCTTCAAAGTACCACAAGAGCTAAAAATATTTTTCAAATATTCTGTTAATAAAGTAGTAGTTCAGAATGGTGCTATCCTTCAGGGAAACTTGCTGGTTCATCATTTCCAGCTAATACTTTTGTTTGTTTGTTGCTGTATGCATCATCTAAACATTCTAAAATAAAACATTGAAAACACATGTAAATAGAGCATAACAATGCTAGTATTAAGAGCTATGAAGTGGCTTCCAAATATGTGCAAAATAGAAACATATACCACCCATTAATCTCTTAGCTATGAAGACTAAAAGAATAGCTGTTTGGGAGAGGTATGTCATATAAACTAAAGTTGGGTTAAAACTGTGAGAATAATGTAACAATATAAGTGTTTCTAGGGAGCATGGGACCTGTGCATTCACAGTAAGATAGTGTATTAATTTCTTGTGGCTGCTGTAACAAATTATCACAACTGTGGTGGCTTAAAAATATATAGAAATGTATTTTCTCACAGTTCTAGAGACCAGAAGTTCAAAATCATTTCACTGAGCCATAGTCAAGGTGAGGCAGGACTGCTCTCCTTCCTATAGTTGACTGGTAAATCTTTCCCTTGCCTCTTCCAGCATCTGATAGCTGCTGACTTTCCTTGAGTTGTGGCAGCATCACTCCAATCTCTGCCTCTGTGGTCAAATGGTCTTATTTTCTGTCTGTAATATCCCTCTGCTTTCTTCCCATAAGGATATATGTGTTTATTTAGGGTCTACCCAGAAAATCCATGATAATCTTCCCATCTCAAGATATGTAACTTAATCACATTTGCAATAACCCATTTTCCATATCAACAAACATTATAGGTTCTAGATATTAGGGCTCTAAATCTTTAGGGGCCTTTATTCAACCTATCACAGATAGAAAAATAGTAAAATAAAACAGCTTGTAGATTTAACGTTATTTATACTGATTATTTGTCCTATTTGTCCACAGACATCTTACTACAACACTGATCTCTCTGCCTTCAGTTAGTCCTCTCCTCCTCTAGCCAAGCACTCTACACACTGCATCTAATGTGATCTTTCTAAAATACTTATTATATCTATGGCTCTTCACTGTCTAAATGAAAATAACACAAGTCTATTGTGGCATATGGGCATCAAATGTTTATCTAGCCCAAACTCTTTTCTTTCTGACCTCATCCTCTGTCTCACTGACATGGTCTTTGCTGCCTGAGAAGGTCATGCTCTTTCAAGCCTGGTTCTCCCTCTGCCTGTCATGCCCTTTTCCTTCTTCACCTACTGAACTCCTCATCTTTTAACACTCAATATAAGCATCACCTCCTGTGTAAAGCACTTCCTCAGGAAAAAGTATTATATCCTCTCCTCTGCACTCCCACAGTAACTTGTCAAGATTTTATCTTATAATTTATCACATTTAATTATTAAAATATGTTTAATATTGATTATTCAATGCTAGTATATGAACGACTTCTCAAGGCCAAGGAGTACTGGAGTAGGCTGAATAATGCCCCTCCAAAAGATGACCATGTCCTAATCCCCAGAACCTTTGAATACATTACTTTACCTGACAAAAGGGATTTTGTAGATGTGATTAAGGTTGTAGGCATTGAGATTGGGAGGTTATTCTGGATTATCCATCTGGGACCAATCTAATCAGAAGTCTTCTTATAAGAGGGAGACATGACATCAAGATAATATAGAAAGGTAAGAAATAAAGACAGAAGAGTAAGTCAGAAAGAAGAGAAGATGTTAGCTGCTAGCTTTGAATATGGAAGATGGGGCCACAAACCAAGGAATGTACATGTCCCCTAGAAGTTAGCAAAGGAAAGAAAACAGATTATTCCCTAGAGCCTTTAGAATGAAGACAGCCTTTACAATACCTTGAATTTTAGGACCTCTGACCCCCTAAACTGTAAGATAATAAGTTAATGTTGTTTGAAGTCTCTAAATTTGTAGTAAGTTGTTATAAGCAACAATAGAAAATGAACATAGGCATCAACCTAGTCATTCTTTGAGTCCCATGCATAGTTCCTGGCATATAGTTTGTGGTCAGCTTATCAAATGAACGAACAAAGATAGTAATTGTTGATTAGTGAGGAATTCCACTGAGATATTTGGTTAACACTGACTCCTAATGCCCCTGTAGTGAGGAGCATAATTTTACCCCTAGTATGCTATTAACTTATTTTTCTAGTTAGAATATGTTTATTAATATATGATAGTTATACATATTTATAGGGTACATGTAACATTTTAATACATGTATATAATGTGTAATGAGAAATTTAGGATAAGCAAAAGATCAATCACCTCAAACATTTATCATTTATTTGTGTCAGGAACATTCCAAATCTTCCCTTCTACCTGTTTTGAAACATACTATAAATTATTATTAATGATAGTTGTTCTATTGTGTTATCAAACAACAGTACATATTCCTTCTATCTAACTGTATTTTGTACCCATTAAACAACCTCTCTTCATCTCCTCTCTGTCTTACCCTCCCCAGCCTCTGCTAACTACCATTCTACTTACTACTTCCCTAAAATCTATTTTTTTAGCTCTCACATATGAGTGGGAATATGTGGTACTTGTCTTTCTGAACCTGACTTATTTTATTTAACATAATGTCTTCCAAACTCATCCATGTTGCTGCAAATGACAGGATTTTATTCTTTTCCATGACTGAATACTATTACATTGTATATATATACAACTTTTTCTTTATCCACTCATCTGTTGATGGACACCTAGGTTGGTCTCATATCTTGGCCACTGAGAATAGAGCTGCAATAAATATGGATGTGCAGATACCTCTTCGAAATACTGATTTCCATTCTTATGGATAAATGTCCAGCAGTCAAATTGTTAGATCATATGGTATTTCTACTTTTAGTTTTTTTAGGGAACCATCATAATGTTTTCGGTGGTTACTGTACTAATCTACATTCCCACTAATAGTGTATAAGCATTTTCTTTTCTTCATATCCTTGCCAGCATCTATTTTCTGTATCTTTTTTAACACAACCATCCAAACAGGTATGAGGAGATATCTCGTTGTGATTTTCATTTGAATTTTCCTAATGATTACTAAATAGACAATTCTCATAAGAAGATGTATAAATACCCAACAGATATATGAAAAAATGCTCAACATCACTAATTAGAATTTTATAGGGCATTAATAGCCATTTATGAGAAACAGACATGGTCGCATCTCTTCACCTGTTTGATGAAACTTGAAATTCCTTTAACATGGAGAACATTTGCAGGCCACAGTGGAGCTTAATGAATTACAACTTGAATGCCTGATTGAGGCAGCAAAGGAACTAGAACATGTAATCAGCTGCCAAATCATCAAGGGTTAATGCTGTCATTGAGACCTCTGTTTTTCTAATAAGGGAGTAGGGAGAAAACAACAGGAAGACATTGGGTGGAGAAAAGGATGCAGGAAGAGGCTACAAATGCTCAAGACTTACAATTATTTCTATTTACCCCTTCTGGATGAGATAAACTGAAATTGAAGACAATTTTTGTCATGGCTGACTGCAAAGATAAATGTACATTGCTCTACTTTGCATGTTTTATAAAGTACTGGGTGTTTTTTAGTGTAGATGGAAGGAAAATAATATAATATCTCTAAGGTTTACTCTGGCCTTAGGGTAGAAAGTCCTGACATAAAAGTTTATTTAGCTCTGGTTAAAAGAGAACCATCTTTCAGTCATCCATTTGTTCTTTGAGTTGCTAACGATATAGACCTTATATAAATGATTCCTGCTTCAGTCCTTTTGTTTATGCAAAAGTAGGTCTAGTTGGGATAAAAACTTGAGAATTTTATGGTTTCACTTAAAATGGAAGCAGAATTTAGAGTGTTGGGGTAGTATCTAGGAGAAAGAGTAAGAGTGGGGTAGGAAGAAATCAGACTCAGATAAATTTTTTGATTTTGTTTTTTTCCTCTGTTTCCATCTCCTCCCACAAGATAATCTATTAAATGAAGCATTCCTGTTATTTCTTATATTGGTATGTTAAAGAAGCCACATAGAGTTAATTCAGTGGGCCAATGTTTAGGACAGCTGCAAAGTTCAATTTGATTTTGATGAATAGGCAAGCTTGTCTTTCCCCTCACATTAACCAGACATGCATTCTTTCATTTCTCTTCTTCTCAACTTTATTTTCTTTCCTAATTCATGTATCCATGTGATCATTTAACAAATAAATGTTAAGCACCTATTGAGTAAAAGAACTAGGCTATGTACTGAGTCTACATATTTGAAGTTCAAAGTCTAATGGAGGTCAAGGACAAGTGAGCATACTTTCCGGAGGTATTTGGAAAATTTGTGTCACTTAACCTTAAGTGTGAATAATCTGTAATCCAGAAACTGCACTTAATAAATAATAAGACAAAGCTATTTAGTAAAAGATTTTGGGGGGCGGAGCAAGATGGCCGAATAGGAACAGCTGCAGTCTCCAACTCCCAGCGCGAAGGACACAGAAG
>NW_012117711.1:651932-674203 GCF_000951035.1 Colobus angolensis palliatus | reverse complement strand
AAAAAAAAAAAAGATTTTAAAGTGGTTGAAAAATAGAAAAAAATACCTTAAATGTTGATAAATAGGGCATTGGTTATATTATGTAGCTATTAAATCATATATATTAGTAAAATTTAACTACATGGAGATATTTGTATATTACATGGAAAAAACAAGATGCAATACAATATATATGGTATGATCTGAAAATGCATATGTAATATAAAAAGAGAGACTAGCAAAAAATGGAAAGACTACATACAAAAATGCTATCAGATTTATTTGAGTGGAGAGATTATAGGAAAATATTTTTAAATTTTCCACTACCTTTATTTTTATATTACCTACATTTTATTTAAAAATGTGAACTATTCTTAAAAGCAATTTTAAAAATAATTATACACCAAAGGATTTTATTCTTTGGTGTTTTTTAAGCTGAATCTTTCTACTCATTTTTTTTTTTCATTAGTGGAATATTCAACAGGTACTAACAATAACTTTACATGACCTGAGGTCTCTATAGTGTTCTGAAATCAATAAAAGTAGTATGAATGCAGGGAAATAATAAAAGATATAAAAGTCAAGTTATAGCTGGGCTCCAATGCCTAAAATGATTGTTCTTCTAAGGAATGGGTTATAAGAAAATAAAGGTGCCCACATAGCAGAACTCTTGAGAAGATTTATTTTGACAATTACATAAAATACATATGAAAATGTAAAATACCACAGTGATATTATCAATATTACTCCTTAGTCATTAAATAAAGCCAAATAAATAGAATTAGACAGTAAAAAAGAATGGCTGATAATCATCTGATCTCTAGATTGGAAAGGCCTATCTAGGCATTATGTAAAATCACAAATTTATTATTAAAAATATTTGCAGCAGATATTATAGAAAAATGATTAAAGCATTTAATATAAAAATGAAAAATCAATAAAACGTGAACACTTTAGTAGAGAAATGGCAGTTTTGTTATTCCCATACAGCTACAATTCATAAAAGAATACATAAAAATGGCAATGACTAACAAGAAATTATTTCAAAATCACTAGTAATCCAAATAAATATTTGACTACTACATTGTTAATTTTTTAAATGATAACACTCAGTGTTAATAAGAATTTGGGGGGCAGGTGTGGTGGCTCACACCTGTAATCCCAGAGCTTTGGGAGGCTGAGGCGGGTGGATCATTTGAGGTCAGGGGTTCGAGACCAGCCTGAACAATGTGGTGAAACCCCATCTCTACTAATAATACAAAAATTAGCTGGGTGTGGTGGCACACGCTTGTAATCCCAGCTACTTGGGAGGCTGAGGCAGGATAATCGCTTGAACCCAGGAGGTGGAGTTTGCAGTAAGCCGAGAATATGCCACTGTACTCCAGAATCTGAGAAAAATTGGATTCTTAAAAATAACTGTTATTGCTGGGTGTGATGGCTCAAGCCTGTAATCCCAGCACTTTGAGAGGCCGAGGTGGGTGGATCACCTGAGGTCAGGAGTTAGAGACCAGCCTGGCCAACATGGTGAAACCCTGTCTCTACTAAAAATACAAAAATTAGCTGGGTGTGGTGGCGAGTGCCTGTAATCCCAGCTACTCGGGAGGCTGAGGCAGGATAATTGCTTGAACCCAGGAGGCAGAGAATGCAGTGAGTTGAGACCACGCCACTGCACTCCAGCCTGGGTGACACAGCAAGACTCCATCTCAAAAAAAAAAAAAAAAGGAACTGTTATTTATTTTTAGTTTTCAGGATTTACATAAAAATAATTTATTATTTTTGTAATCAGAAAATATCAATATTTTCCTAAAACACATCAATTTACAATTTAAATATAATGCTGTTATGTACATTTTATGTAAAAAAACCTGACAATTTTTTATATAATACTTTTTTCATATAGTCACTAATACTAAAAATGAACTGGAAAATATTCTTTAAGAAACCTATGGAAAATTAATATGTAAAATAAAATATATTTTTAAAAAGCAAACAGTAATAATTATCATTTCATCAATCTTTTCACAATAAACATTATATAATATATACTTGTGTTCTTAGTATTACAAATATATATCTTGTATGATTGTATTTTCACATATTAACTTTCCTAAGAATAAAGTTCACTTGTGTTTATAGAGTTATTCACCTAGCTTCCCTTTGCTATTACAGATCCCTGTCCAAGCCATTAAAACATAAATCAGTCTTTCAAGGTGTTGATTCGGAATTCATTCAGCCGTGTGCACTGAAAAATATTGCTTTCCATTTGAAATTATTTGAAAAAATTATCCTAAGAATTATTGATCACACCACTAGATATTTTCTGATTACCTATTACCTAGCTATTGCACTTTAGTCTTTAAATACATTGAACTATTTCACAAGGTAAAATCTCTTATAGGAAAAGTTTGCTTTTTAAAACTTTCTTTCACATTTAAGGAGATGGAAAACATACATATCCTAAACAGCATTCTTAAAAGCACCCTTAGGAGAAACTGTCTCGAGAAAGAATTGGTACCCAGGTTGGTTTCCTAATTTCTTCACCATAGTGAGAGTTATGATTTCTAAAGCTATCAAGCTGGTATCTACAATGGCTATCTTGTTTCTCCAAACAGCCTACCAAGGAGTAGCAGGTGTGTTCTCCACTCTGCTCCCTGTCAACATGCCTCTGCCCTCACCAAAGACACAGCACTCTCTGCCTATCAGTCCTTGATCTCATGGCTGAAATTGCCTACTAGCATGCCAATTAGTGCCAATATTGCTGTGGATGAATATGCACACAAAGACTTACAGTGAAGAACAAGCAGAAAAAGCTAATGATTTGTTTTTGGGGGTACAGTTTAGAAGTATAACACTGAAGAAGATTTTCTATTTAAAATCAGATTTTTAGTCGGGTTAACACACTTTTTCACACGTTAAAATGATTTCTCATCACAATAATGTGGAATAATATACCCAAGAACACATTAATTTATTGTACTGTTAACATCTGACATCATTGCTAACATCCTCCTTACCAGCATTGCTAGTATTAATGAATGGTGCCAGGCTTTGGGTTAGGCATTCACATATACCTCGTTTATCACATATGTATACACATATAGAGTACAAGGACACAAAGAAGGCATAGGAAAAATGTTTAATTGAATTATCTTATTTAATTCTTACAAATTCTCTGTGATGCATGTATTAATAAACTCACTTTACAACTGAGGAATATGAGTCACAATGGGATTAAGTAATCTATCCAAGATCACAAATTTGTATATGGATGAATTCAGAATTAAAATCAGGGCTAATTTTAAACTTTTTCTAGACTTTAATTTTCTGTGGTTTGTCAGTGTGCCTATTCCATCTATGTCCTTCACAGTACCATTACACTTTATATATAGCAGGTGCTCAATAAAAGTTGAATGCCATCAAATTTGTATGCACAAATGATGAAAAATATTATTAGTCCTCAGGGAAGTGGTAATATTTCACACCCACTAGAATGGCTACAATCATAAATACAGACAACAAGTTTTGGGAGTATATAGAGAAATTGGAATCCTCACATACTGCTGGTGGAAATGTAAAATGATGCAGCTGCTTTTGAAAAGAGTCTGGCAGTTCCTCAAATTGTTAAACATAGAGTTACCCAGTTATGACCCAGCGATTTCACTCGTAAAGAACTGTAATTTCACCAACAAGAAATGAAAACAAATGTCCACATAAAGACTTGTATGTGAATGTTTGTAGCAGTACTATTCACAGTAGCCAAAAATGGAATAAATCGAAATATTCAACTGATTACTAGATAAACGAAATGATGTATAGCCACATAATGGATTATTATTCAGCCAAAAAGAAATGAAATACTGATATATGCCACAACATGGATAAACCTAGAATACATTATGGTAAGTGAACAAAGCCAGACACAAAATGTAACATTGTGTGGCTACAGTTATATGAAATGTTCATAATACACAAATTTATAGAGACAAATAAGTCAGTTTAAAAATGGGCAAAGATTTTAATGGGAGAACATATTCACAAACTATCCATCCCACAAGGGATTAATAATTAGCATATATAAGGAACTCAAACAACTCAATGGCAAAAAATATAATCAAGTTGAAAAATACTTTTCAAAAGAAGATATACAAATGAGTAATAAACACATCAAAAATGCTCAATAGCATTGTCATTAGGAAAATGCAAATGAAACCATAATGAGATACCTGCTTACTTACCCCGGCACAACAATAATAATAAGTGTTGGTGAGAATGTCGAGAAATTGGATCTCCTATACACTACCAGTATGAATGTAAAATGGGACAGCCACTTTTTTAAAGTTTTGGCAGTTCCTCAAAAGAAATAGAGTTACCAGGTCTATGATAACTCCACTTGTATGTATATATCCAAGAGAATTGAAAACATGTCCACAAGAAAAATGTTTACAGCATTATTTATAGTAGCCAAAAGAATGCAAACAAGCAAAATATCCATGTGTTGACAAATAAATTGTGATATATTCATATAATACAATGTTTTCACCTATAAATAGGAATGAACTACTGATAAATTCTATAACATGGATAAATCTTGAAAACATTATGCTAAGTGAAAGAAGCCAGACACAAAAAGGGCACATATTATATGATTGCATTCATATGAAATTTCCAGAATATACAAGTCCAGAGTCAGAAAGTAAATTAGCGGCTCCATGAAGTTGGGGAGGGAGGAGAATGGAGAGTGATGGCTAATGGGTAAAGGGTTTCTTTTTGGAGTGATCCAATATTCTGGGATTACTGATGATGGCTGTACAACTCTGAATATATTAAGAACTACAAAACTTTATAAGGGTGAATATTATGGTATGTAAAATTATACTTTAATTTTTTCAAAAAGAATGAGTAGATTGCAAGAAATGATTCCATAAAGTTTTAAATCAGTTGTCCAAAATCATACAGTTAGTGCTTTTCATGCTTAGTATGTCCTTAATCGATGAGTATAGCAATAAATACTTTAAAAAGATGAGAATCAATTTAGAAGTTAATGTCAGATATATTTCTTCCCCTAAAATATGACAATTAAAATGCATATAAAGCTCCTGATTTTGAATTATACCTGTTCACCTTTAAAAAATACAATTTGAGCATTTTCAATCAAAAATACGATGTTTCATTTACTGTTCCTGTGTTAGTTTGCTACAAATGATGGTTTCCAGCTGCATTCATGTCCTGGCAAAGGACATGAACTCATCCGTTTTATGACTGCATAGTATTCCGTGATGCATATGTGCCATATTTTCTTTATCCAGTCTATCATTGATAGGCAATTCGGTTGGTTCCAAGTGTTTGCTATTGTGAACAGTGCTGCAGTAAACATATGTGTGCATGTGTCTTTATAGTAGAATGATTTATAATTCTTTGGGTATATACCCAGTAATGAAATTGCTGGGTCAAATGGTATTTCTGGTTCTAGATCCTTGAGGAATCACCACACTGTTTTCCATAATGGTTGGACGAACTTACACTCCCACCAACAGTGTAAAAGCGTTCCTATTTCTCCACACCCTCTCCAGCATCTGTTGTTTCCTCATATTTTAATGATTGCCATTCTAACTGACATGAGATGGTATCTCATTGCGGTTTTGATTTGCATTTCTTTAATGACCAGTGATGATTAGTTTTGTTTTTTTTTCATATGTTTTTTGGCCACATAAATTTCTTCTTTTTAGAAGTGTCTGTTCATATCCTTTGCCTACTTTTTGATGGGATTGTTTATTTTTTTCTGTAAATTTGTTTAAGTTCCTTGTAGATTCTGGATATTAGCCCTTTGTCAGATGGATAGATTGCAAAAATTTTCTCCCATTCAGTAGGTTGCCTGTTCACTCTGATGATAGTTTCTTTTGCTTTGCAGAAGCTCTTTAGTTTAATTAGATCCCATTTGTCAATTTTGACTTTTGCTGCCATAGCTTTTGGTGTTTTAGTCATGAAGTCTTTGCCCATGCCTATGTCCTGAATGGTATTGCCTAGGTTTTCTTCTAGGGTTTTTATGGTTTTCAGTCTTACATTTAAGTCTTTAATTCACCTTGAGTTAATTTTTGTATAAGTTGTAAGGAAGGGATCCAGTTTCAATTTTCTGCATACGGCTAGCCAGTTTTTACAACACCATTTATTAAATAGGGAATCCTTTCCCCATTGCTTGTTTTTGTCAGGTTTGTCAAAGATCAGATGGTTGTACATGTGTGGCATTATTTCTGAGGCTTCTGTTCTATTCCATTGGTCTATATATCTCTTTTGGTACAAGTACCATGCTGTTTTGGTTAATGTAACCTTGTAGTATAGTTTGAAGTCAGGTAGTGTGATGTCTCCAGCTTTGTTCTTTTGGCTTAGAAATGTCTTGGATATACAGGCTCTTTTCTCGTTCCATGTGAAATTTAAAGTAGTCTTTTTCTAATTTTGTGAAGAAAGTCAATGGGATCTTGATGGGGATAGCACTCAATCTATAAATCACTTTCGGCAGTATGGCCATTTTCAGGATACAGGTTCTTCCTATGAATGAGCATGGAATGTTTTTCCATTTGTTTGTATCCTCTCTGATTTCCTTGAGCAATGGTTTGTAGTTCTCCTTGAAGAGGTCCTTCACATCCCTTGTAAGTTGTAGTCCTAGGTATTTTATTCTCTTTGCAGCAATTGTGAATGGGAGTTCACTGATGATTTGGCTCTCTTTTTGTCTATTATTGGTGTATAGGAATGCTTGTGATTTTTGCACATTGATTTTGTATCCTGATAATTTGCTGAAGTTGCTTATCAGCTTAAGGAGATTTTGTGCTGAGACGATGAGGTTTTTTGAGTAGACAATTGTGTCATCTGCAAACAGAGACAATTTGACTTCCTCTCCTCCTATTTGAATACCCTTTATTTCTTTCTCTTTCCTGATTGTCCTGGCCGGAACTTCCTATACTTTGTTGAATAGTAGTGGGAGAGAGGGCAACCTTGTCTTATGGTGGTTTTTAAAGAGAATACTTCCAGCTTTTGCCCATTCAGTATGATATTGGTTGTGGGTTTGTTTTAAATAGCTCTTATTATTTTGAGATGTGTTCCATCAATACCTAGTTTATTGAGAGTGTTTAGCATGAAGGTGTGTTGAATTTCATAGAAGGCCTTTTCAGCATCTATGGAGATAATCATGTGTTTTTGTCATTGGTTCTGTTTATGTGATAGATTACGTTTATTAATTTGTGTATGTTGAACCAGTCTTGCATCCCAGGCATGATGCCAACTTGATCATGGTGGATAGGCTTTTTGATGTGCTACTGGATTAGGTTTGCCAGCATTTTATTGAGGATTTTCACATCAATGGCCATCAAGGATATTGGTTTAAAATTTTCTTTTTCTGTTGTGTCTCTGCCAGGTTTTGCTATAAGGATGATGCTGGCCTCATAAAACAAGTTAGGGAGGAGTCCCTCTTTTTCTATTGTTTGGAATAGTTTCAGAGGGAATGGTACCAGCTCCCATTTGTACCTCTGGTAGAATTCAGCTGTGAATCCCTCTGGCCCTGGGCTTTTTTGGTTGGTAGGCTATTAACCACTCCATCAATTTCAGAACTTGCTATTGGTCTATTAAAGGATTTGACTTCTTCCTGGTTTAGTCTTTGGAGGCTGTTTGTGTCCAAGAATTTATTCATTTCTTATAGATTTTCTGGTTTATTTGCATAGCAGTGTATACAGTATTCTCTGATAGTAGTTTGTATTTCTGTGGGATCAGTGGTGATATCCCCTTTATCATTTTTTTATTGTGTCTATTTGATTCTTCTCTCTTTTCTTCTTTCTTAGTCTGGCTAGTGGTCTATCTATTTTGTTTATCTTTTCAAAAAAACAGCTCCTGGATTCACTGATTTTGTAAAGGGTTTTTCTTGTCTCTATCTCCTTCTGTTCTCCTTGGATCTTAGTTATTTCTTGTCTTACCTTCCTTACACCTTATAGCAAAAATAACTCAAGATAGATTAAAGATTTAAATGTAAGACCTGAAACCATAAATACCCTAGAAGAAAACCTAGGCAATACCATTCAGGACATAGGCATAGGCAAAGACTTCACCACTAAAACACCAAAAGTAATGGCAACAAAAGCCAAAACTGACAAATGGGATCTAATGAAACCAAAGAGCTTCTGCAAAGCAAAAGAAACTGTCATCAGAGTGAACAGACAACTTAGTGTATGGGTGAAAATTTTTGCAATCTATTCATCTGATAAAGGGCTAATATCTAGAATCTACAAGGAGCTTATACAAATTTATGAGAAAAAAATAAACCCGTCAAAAAGTGGGTGAAGGATATGAACGGACACTTCTCAAAAGAAGACATTTGTGCGGCCAAGAAACATATGAAAAAAAGCTCATCATCACTGGTCATTAGAGAAATGGAAATCAAAACCACAATGAGATACCATCTCATGCCAGTTAGAATGGTAATCATCAAAATGCCAGGAAAACAGCAGACGCTGGAGAGAATGTGGAGAAATAGGTACACTTTTACACTGTTGGTGGGAGAGTAAATTAGTTCAAACATTGTGGAAGATAGTGTGGCGATACCTCAAAGATCTAGAACCAGAAATACCATTTGACCCAGCAATTTATTTACTGAGTATATAACCCAAGGATTATAAATCATTCTACTATAAAGACACATGCACACATATGTTTATTGCAGCTCTGTTCACAATAGCAAAGATTGGAACCAACTCAAATGCCCATCAATCATAGACTTCATAAAGAAAATGTGGCACATATACACTATGGAATACTATGCAGCCATAAAAAATTATGACTTTCATGGCACCTGTATACCTGTGTAACAAACCTGCACATTCTGCACATGTATCCCAGAACTTAAAGTAAAATAATAATAAAAAAAGAATGATGGTTACACTAAGCTCTAGGTTTTGATGTCTTGTAACTTTGGTGGAGACTGTTCTTTTTTTAAGTTAAATTCAGAATTGAAATTATTATATTGCATACTCAGCAGATAAAGCTTCTTTGTGTTGCCCAAGTATTTAACGTGTAAAGGAAAGTAAACTTTAAATATCCACCTTTATTTTGGACATTATATTTCAGACAAACAGAACAAATGTCATTAATCACAGTCCATTGGAAGCTCACTCTGGCAATTCTGCTTTATTACTACTGCTCTGTCTGACTTGCTTTGCAGAGCTGCATCTGTTGACAGCCTTCACCTCTAGGTTCAGGCTTAACATAGCACTTGAAGAGTTGATCAAGGCATGGAAAAATAGAAAAGATTCTGCAGGGGGATGAATGAGAAAAAAATTCAGTTTTGAGCAGAACTTGGAATGATCATATCTCATGAGCTGATATTTGGTGGTTTAATAATCATCGTTCTGCTTCAAAGTTTCTTTCACTTCCTGAATCTCTATCATTGCCAGCAAGATCCAGCTCTGAAAGTAACTGTTTATAACACCCTGGGCTAGTAACTTATTTTTTAATTTTCATGTACTAATAATATTTTATATAACAGCTTTATTGAGATATGATTCATATACCATATAATCAACCTATTTAAAGTACAATTAAATGGTTTTTAATATACTTGCCTAACAGTAACCTCAATGCCCTCTGTCCATGAAGTTAATAAAACTTGAGCCTCCTATGTCACTGGTTTCTTGTGAGAATAGAATGAAATGGTGTAGGTACAGCAACACTGGAAGCATAAAATGGCTCTGGAAATACAAGTTGATATTGTCATCATTAATGAGGCTACTAGGTGCAACTAGAGCCTTGAAGAGGAAAGTGAATAGATTGAAGGAGAGCTGATAGTAATAATAATCCCTTACATTTGTATAGTGATTTATAGTTTCAAAGTGCTTTTATCTGAGCTCTCATTTGAGATATTGTTGGTGATGATCTTGGAGGGCTACATAGCCAATCTAATTCCCCAGAGTAAAAGCAGAGGGCCTATTTACTTTCAAGACAATGAGATTCCTCTGTAAAAGGGGAAAAAAAAATATTTGGCCAATAGTGGTATTTTAAGGCCCCAAATTTATCTGACATGAGATACTTTTAAAAATAGACTCACCTCATGCACAATTATGTATCAAATAAAAAACTGCCACTATAGTTGTGAATTACTGTATTTCTTTTTCCCCAAGTGTTTGAAACAGAGTTTTTTGGTTTTGGTTTTGGCTTTTTATTTCAAACTCTTATTTTAGATTCAGAAGTGTATATGCAGATTTGTTACATGGGTAAATTGTGTGTTTCTAAGATTTGGTGCATAAATTATTTTGTCACCCAGGTATTGAGCATAATACCAGTAGTAATTTTTTTATCCTCACCCGTCTCCCACTCTCCACCCCAAATAAGCCCCAGTGTCTATAGTTTCCCTCTTTGTGTCCATGTACACTCAATGTTTAGCTCCCACTTACAAATGAGAACATACAGTATTTGGTTTTCTGTTCCTGCAGTAATTTGTTTAATATAATGACCTCCAGCTGCATCCACATTGGTGCAAAGGACATTATTTAATTCGTTTTTCATGACTGCGTAATATTCCCTGGTGTATATGTACCACATTGTCTTTATCCTGTCCACCATTGAGCATCTAGATTGATTCCACATCTTTGCTATTGTGAAAAGTGCTGCAATTGACATACATGTGCATATATCTTAATGATAGAATGATTTATATTCCTTTGGGTATATACCAAGTAATGAGATTTTTGGGTTGAATTGCAGTTGTAAATTCATAGAGAAGTATCCAAATTGTTTTCCACAGTGACTAAACTAATTTGCAATCCCACCAGCAGTATATAAGCATTCCCTTTTCTCTGCAACCATGCCAACATCTATTATTTTTTGAGTTTTTAATAATAACCATTCTGACTGCTGTGTGGTGGTATCTCATTGTGGTTTGGATTTGCATTTCTTTAATGATTGGTGATGTTGAGCATTTTTTTATGTTTGTTGGCCACATGTATGTCTTCTTTTGAGAAATGTCTGTTCATGTCCCTTGCCCATTTTTCAGATGGAGTTGTTTGGTTTTTGCTTGTTGATTTGTTTAAATGGCTTATAGATTTGGCATATTAGACCTTTGTCAGATGTATAGTTTGCAAATATTTTCTCCCATTCTGTAGGATGTCTGTTTACTCTGTTGATAGTCCTTTTACTGTGCAGAAGCTCTTTAGCTTAGTTAGGTCCCTCTTGTCAACTTTTATTTTTGCTGCAATTGCTTTTGGGGACTTTGTCATGAAACCTTTGCAGAAGCCTATGTCCAGAATGATATTTCCTAGGCCTTTTTTAATAGTTTTATATTTTATATTTAATCCACCTTGAGTTAATTTCTGTATGTGGTTAAAGGAAGAGGTCCAGCTCCAATCTTCTGCATATAACTGGCCAGTTATCTCAGCACAGTTTATTTAGTAGGAAGTCCTTTCCCTGTTGCTTGTTATTGTCAAGTTTAAGATCGGGTGGTTGTAGGTGAGCAACTTTATTTCTGTCTTCTGTAACTTATCCCATTGGTCAATTTGTCTGTTTTCATATCAGTATCATACTATTTTAGTTACTATATGTAGTATAGTTTGAAGTCGAGTAGTGTAATGCTTCCAGCTCTGTTCTTTTTGCTTAAGATTACATTGTCTAGTTGGGCTATTTTTTGTTTGTTTGTTTGTTTGTTTGTTTCCACACGAATTTTACAATAGTTTTTCTTTCTAAGTCTGTGAAAAATGATGTTGGTAGTTTTATAGGAATGACATTGAATCTGTACATTGCTTTGTGCAGTGTGGCCATTGCAATGATATTGATTCTTCCAATCCAAGAGCATGGAATATTTTTTCATTTGTTTATGTCACCTTTGATTTCTTTCAGCACTGTTAAGTCATTCTCTTTGTAGAGAATTTTAACCTCCTGGGTAGCTGTATTCCTAGGTATTTACTTCTTTTGTGGCTATTATGAATAGGGTTGTGTTCTTAATTTTGTCCTCAGCTTGGGTGTTATTGATATATAGAAATGCTACTGGTTTTTATACATTAATTTTGTATCCTGAAACTTTACTGAAGTTGTTTATCAGTTCTAGGAGCCTTTGAGTAGAGACTACTAGGTTTTTTTTTTTTTTTTGGTATGGAATAATATCTTCTTCTAATGCTTCTATCACCTTTAACATATTTTGAAGCTTTGTTATAAGTATTCGTATATTTAGTGTTGTTATATTTTCCTTTTGAGTTGATTTTTATCACGATGAAATTTCTTCATCTTTAGTAACCATGGTTACCTTAATGTCTTATTTACCCACTATTAATATAGCTACACCAATTTTCTTTCGTATATTTGTTGTGTAGTATATCTTTTTTCATTCTTTTACTTTAAATATACCTGTGTACTTATCTAGACATTACTGCATGACCTCACTTATATTTGGAGTCTAAAACAGCTGAACCTATAGAAACAGAGAAGAAGGTAGTTACAAAGGATCAGGTAGTATGGGAAATGGGGAGATGTTGGCCAAAGGGTACAAACTTACATATGATGAATATGTTCTGAAGCCCTATTGTATAGCATGGTGACTATATTTAGTCATAATATATTATATATTTGCGATTTGCTAAAACAGTAGATCTTAAATATTCTCACCAAAAAAGGTAACTGTGAGGTAATGGATATGTTAATTAGCTTGATTATGGTAATTATGTCACAATGTATATGTACATCAAAACATCATGTTCTTCATCTTGACTATACACAATTTTTGTCTATTATAACTCAATACAGCTGAAAAAATAATAAATATATTTATTTATATGTAAAATATATGGACACCCCTCTAAGTAATTCTTGTTATAACCTCTATTCTGGGGAACCTTACAAAGTGGTTTATAAATGCCAGTATTAAAAGGATCATCTGAAGGGCTTACAATCACAATAACAGGCTGCCAGATAATGGTGCACAGCAGATTATTTTTAATGTTAGTCAAAATACTCTTTGAATGGATGTTGTCAAAGATAAAAGCAATGATTATAAATTATTGTATTGAACACTTCAGCCTTTAAGGTATATTCTAGTTTGGCCTATGAAATATCAATTATTATTTTTGTCTAACTGTTAACAAATGTCCAATAAAGGAAAATTAAATCTAGCAGTGCGTGTATGTCAGGAACTTCTTTGTGCCACTGGGCTTAAAGCTGGTCTGCTTACTTTGTTAACTTCCTGTGCTTTGTGGCAAACTTTGCTTTATAAAATTATATCAATATATTATTTGTAATTTGCTCTGTACATTTATTATACAACACATGCATTTATGCTTATGGAAACTAACAATTAGCCTACAGTTTATTTCATGATGTGAGTTCAGTTATAGCTTTCTAATGTCTTGAGTTTAGGCCCTATGAAGATATTGATAAGGATAGGTACCTGTATTGGGTGGACCTAACCTATATTGATAGATGCCCTTCTGTTGCCCAAATAAAGCAGATCTGGTACTAAATGCCATCTCTTAGAGAATATGGTGAACAGAGCCAATTCTTGTATTGGTGGCTATCTCTTACAAACAGTACAGATGCTCCTCAACTTATGACAGGGTAACATCCTGATAAGCCCATTGTGAATTTAAAATATTGTAAGTTGGAAATGCATTCAGTACCTCTAACCTACTGAACATCATAGCTTAGCCCAGCATAACTTGAACATGCTCAGAACACTTACACTAGCCTATAGTTGGGTAAAATCCTCTGACCACACAGTATACTACAGAGTATTAGTTGTTTACCCTTGAGATCACATGGTAGACTGGGAGCTGTGGCTGGTTGCCCCTAACCAGCCTCACTGCACAGTATCATACTGCATATCACTAGCCTGGGGAAAGATCAAAATTCAAAATTCAGACTATGGTTTTTACTAAAGACATATCAATTTTGCACCATTGTAAAGTCAAAAATCATAAGTGAAACCAAGTCAGGAGCCATCTATACTTACTTCCTATAAATCTCACTGTTACATACATCCACCAAAGGAAAATAATGACAGTCAATGAAAAATTAGGCTTTTATTTTCAATCGGGACATTCTTTCAATTAAAAGGCTATCATTACATATAATTTATATACATAGCTTTATACACAAGCAAAGTAAGCTGTTCAGTGATATGATTAATGGAACACTAGAAAGAAAGACCTCTTCATCCTCACAATGTGCCACCCTCACCTCACAGAGACCTGAAATTCCTTTAGCTAGAATAGCGTTACTAACTGAACTCTTATCTAGGAGCATCATGGAAAGGGAGAAATAATTTGAAAGTATTTCACATGTCTCTGTAAGAATGGGAAGATACTTAAATTAATTAAAAGATATAATAATTAGTAATATAAATAACTTCTGTTGTAACTTATTAAACAAGAAAATGTAGATTTTTCTGTCACATATACAGATAAAATGTTGGCACACATATAGGTTTTTTGTAGCAGTGGTGTTGTTTTATTAAATGGTTTGTTAAAGTAAAAGATGTTTCCTCATTTTTTTCCTTTTTTTTTTTTACAAAGATAAACTAAAAAGTTAGTCAAGGTCAAGTTAATCTCATTCAGAAGTATTCAAGACCAATGACATGTCAAACACTGTTTTAAAACACTAAACAATATAATCTTTGTTGGCTCTAAAGTGAAATTTGGTTTTAACTGCTCAAACAGAGGACCAATGAGATCAGAATTTAAAATAATGTTTTCACCAGCTTTCTGAAAGTCAGGGCAGTCCTTGCTTTGTCTGTCAGAATAGAGATCATCTGATTAACACTTTTCTTCTAGTAACCAATGTTAGTTGACTAGTCTCACAAATGCAGCTGAAGTTAATTACATGCTTTGTAAGATGGGCTGGGGCCTACTGGCCCTATGAAAGTCTTTGCCCCAGGTGCAATGTTTGAAATCTCTGGATGCTGGTTGTGGAGCTTTTCTTCCTAAGGATTGGTGAAAGGTGGAAGGTAAAAGATATATTGGGTCTCTAAGTCATTATTTCCTACAGTATTTCCAAATCTAGATTGTTAGTCTCTTGATATGCCTCCAAAGTTCTATTTTGGGATTAGTATTTATAGACTGTAAAAAAAGTATATTCTACCTTCAGTTATATTATTCACAGGGTTTCTAATAAAAGTTCTACTTTCTATTAAAAAATTCTTCAGGGAAGGAGGTCTTTAGTACAAAGGGCTGATGAAATTTACCATGTTTTCTCCTAACCACATACTATACTTGCCCTCAGCTCACACGAGCCTCCTGCTTCCTACTTTAATAGTTCCAGATGCAAGTATCATAGCTGGGTTTCTTGTACCAATCCTTGTGGCAAGGCACCAGTAATTTTATAAAATGGTCTAAGAGTCATGTCTACATGTTATCAAGGAAATGTGTTATTTCTAAAAAGCAGTAATTGCTGAATTAATGTTTTTCAAAGTATATTCTGTGCAAATTAAGTACTGCAAGATGTTTGAAATAGAATATCTTGATCAAATACACTCTTCAGGATATTATCCATGAGAACTTCCCTAACCTAGCAAGACAGGCCAACATGCAAAATCAGGAAATACAGAGAACACCACAAATACACTCCTCAAGAAGAGCAACACAAAGACACGTAATCGTGAGATTCACAAGGATTGAAATGAAGGAAAAATGTTAAGGGCAGCCAGAGAGAAAAGTTCGGTTATCTACAAAGGAAAGCCCATCAGACTAACAGCAGATCTCTCTGCAGAAACCCTACAAGCCAGAAGAGAGTGGTGGCCAATACTCAACATTCTTAAAGAAAAGAATTTTTAACCCAGAATTTCATATCCACACAAACCAAGCTTGATAAGCGAAAAAGAAATAAAATCCTTTACAGACAAGCAAATGCTGAGAGATTTGGTCACCACCAGGCCTGCCTTACAAGAGGTCCTGAAGGAAGCACTAAATATGGAAAGGAAAAAGTGGTACCACCCACTGCAAAATCATACCAAATTGTAAAGACCATAGACACTATGAAGAAACTGCATCAACTAACGGGCAAAATGACCAGCTAGCAACATAATGACAGGATTAAATTCACAAATAACAATATTAACTTTAAATGTAAATGGGCTAAATGCCCCAATTAAGAGACACAGACTGGCAAATTGGAAAAAGAGTCAAGAACCATCGGTGTGCTGTATTCAGGAGACACATCTCACATGCAAAGACACACATAGTCTCAAAATAAAGGGATGGAGGAAGATCTACCAAGCAAATGGAAAGAAAAAAAAAGCAGAGGTTGCAATCCTAGTCTCTGATAAAACAGACTTTAAACCAACAAAGATAAAAAAAAGACAAAGAAGGATATTACATAATGGTAAAGGGATTAAGGCAACAAGAAGAGCAGCTAACTATCCTAAATATATATACACCCAATACAGGAGGACCCAGATTCATAATGCAAGTTCTTAGAGACCTACAAAGAGATTTAGATTCCCACACAATAATAGTGGGAGACTTTAACACCCCACTGTCAATATTAGACAGATCAATGAAACAGAAAATTAACAAGAATATTCAGGACTTGAACTCCGCTCTGGACCAAGCAGACCTAATAGACATCTACAGAAATTTACACCCCAAATCAACAGAACATACATTCTTCTCAGCACCACATGGGACATATTCTAAAATTGACCATATAATTGGAAGTAAAACACTCCTCAACAAGTGCAAAAGAATGGAAATCATAACAAACAGTCTCTCAGACCACACTGCAATCAAACTGGAACTCAGGATTAAGAAACTCATTCATAATTGCACAAATACATGTAATGCAAACTGAACAACCTGCTCCTGAATGACTACTTGGTAAATAACAAAATGAAGGCAGAAATAAATAAGTTTTTGAAACCAATGAGAACAAACACACAATGTACCAGCATGTCTGAAACACAGCTAAAGCAGTGTTTAGAGGGAAATTTATAGCACTAAATCCCCACAGGAGAAAGCAGGAAAGATCTAAAATCGACACCCTAACATCACAATTCAAAGAACTAGAAAAGCAAGAGCAATCCAATTCAAAAGCTAGCAGAAGACAAGAAATAACTAAGATCAGAGCAGAACTGAAGGAGATAGAGACATGAAAACTCCTTCAAAAAATCAATGAATCCGGGAGCTGGATTTTGAAAAGATTAACAAAATAGATAGGCTGCTAGCCAGAGTAATAAAGAAGAAAAGAGAGAAGAATCAAATAGACATAATAAAAAAATGATAACGGAGATATCACCACTGAACCCACAGAAATATAAACTACCATTAGATAATACTATAAACATCTCTACACATATAAACCAGAAAATCTAGAAGAAATGGATAAATTCCTAGACACAAACACCCTCCCAATACTAAACCAGCAAGAACTCAAAATCCTGAATAGGCCAATAATAAGTTCTGAAATTGAAGGAGTAATTAGTAGCCTAACCACCAAAAAAAAGCCCAGGACTAGACAGATTCACAGTCAAATTCTACCAGAGGTACAAAGAGGAGCTGATTTTATTTCTTCTGAAACTATTCCAAGCAATAGAAAAGGAGGGATTCCACCCTAACTCATTTTATGAGGCCAGCGTCATCCTGATACCAAAACCTGGCAAAGACCAACAAAATTTCAGGCCAATATTTCTGATGAACATCAATGCAAAAATCATCAATAAAATACTGGCAAATCGAATCCAGCAGCACATCAAAAAGCTTATCCAACACAATCAAGTCCAACACAACAAGTCCAACACAATCAAGTCCAAAGCTATCCAACAGCATGGCATCATCCCTGGGATGCAAGGCTCATTCACCATATGCAAATTAATAGACGTAATCTATCACATAAACAGAACTAATGACAAAAACCACATGATTATCTCAATAGATGCAGAAAAGGCATTCTATAAAATTCAACACCCTTTCATGCTACAAACTCTCAATAAACTAGTTATTGATAGAATGTATCCCAAAATAATAAGAGCCATTTTTATGACAAACCCACAGCCAATATCATACTGAATGGGCAAAAGCTGGAAGCATTCCCTTTGAAAACTGGCAAAAGAAAAGGATGCCCTCTCTCACCACTCCTATTCAAAATATAGGAAGTTTTGGCCAGGGCAATCAGGTAAGAGAAAGAAATAAAGTGTAATCAAATAGGAAGAGATGAAGTCGAATTGTCTCTGTTTACAGATGACATGATTGTATATTTACAAAACTCCACTGTCTCAGCCCAAAATCTCCTTAAGCTGATAAGCAGCTTCAGCAGACTCTCAGGATATAAAATCAATGTGCAGAAATCACAAGCATTCCTATACACCAATGATAGACAAACAGAGGGCAAAATCATGAGTAAATTCCCATCCACAATTGCTACAAAGAGAATAAAACACCTAGGATCACAACTTACAAGGGATGTGAAGGACCTCTTCAAGGAGAAATACAAACCACTGCTCAAGGAAATAAGAGAGGACACAAACAAATGGAAAAACTTTCCATGCTCATGGATAGGAAGAATCAATATCATGAAAATGGCCATACTGCCCAAAGTAATTTATAAATTCAATGCTATCCCTATCAAGCTCCCATTGACTTTTTTTCACAGAATTATAAAAAACTACTTTAAATTTCACATGGAACCAAAAAAGAGTCCATATAACCAAGACAATCCTAAGCTAAATTAACAAAGCTGGAGACATCACACTACCTGACTTCAAACTATACTACAAGGCTACAGTAACCAAAACAGCATGGCACTGGTACCAAATAGATACAGAGACCAATGGAACAGAACAGAGGCCTCAGAAATAACACCACACATCTACAACCATCTGATCTTTGACAAACCTAACCAAAACAAGCAATGGGGAAAGGAATTCCTATTTAATAAATTGTGTTGGGAAAACTGGCTAGCCATATGCAGAAAACTGAAACCATCATTCTTTAATCTTCCCATTTATGAAAGAATATATTGTTATGAAACAAATATTGAGAATTTTCTAGGCAGAATTGTGCATTACTCCTCATATCAATAAATGTTCTATACAGATTTTACTTCCACATAATTCCCAGTGTGCTCCTGTTCTATGAGCTGACATTTCTCTGTGAATGTTTAAGAAACGTCTGCTCTCCAGTCTCTTGTGAAGAATCAAACAAAACTTTTCTACTTGACTTTAGTCAAGTGTTACATATTTACTTATGAACATTCCATGGGAAAAAATGGGTTTTCTATTTTGAAGAGATTATTTGGTATTTTCATAAATGACGGTCTCTAAACGGCTTTTTGGGGATTTTATTCTCAAAGAACACATTTCAAAGAAGTTTCACATTTTCCCAGACTATGGAAAGTTATCCCAGCTGGAAAATGAAAATACCATCTCACTAATTACACCATCTCATTATTAGAGAAATGTTCCATTTGATGTACCAGGGCCGTTTCATTAAATTATAAGTTCAAATGTCCTTCTTGGAAGATGAAGGGCATTTGCTGCATTTTATTTTCCTAAGTGTTATGTCACCATGAAAAAACTATGACAATCTGTTAACTATAGGAATCCTTTTACAAGTGTAATTTTGTTTGTTTGTTTCTGAATTTTACCATTACATAAACTCTATTTTGTATCTGCTTTACCTGTAACAATCTTGCATTTTGCAACTTTGATACGTGATCCATAAAAATGCATACTGACTCCCCATTTTTTTAACTAAAAATGTTTTTAGCTTTCACTCAAATTTTAACTGACTTTATATCCAACAACATCCATGTGATCTCCTGTTATATCTCAATCCATTTTGACCACTTTTTAAACTAGTTACCTTTCCCCCATGTCTCTAACATTTATTCACCTGACCCAAGTCTTACCTTCACCATTTTTTTGACAAATGAAAATCCTACCTGTAGATTAAATACATAGCTTTAAAGATTTATTTCAATTTTTATCTCAATTTGGTGAATGTGGAGAGTGGAGCCAATACGAAGAGAGAAGGAAACAAACATCCACGAAACAGGAAGAATGGAAGGGGTCTTAGAAATCATCTGCTCCATACTCTCGTTTTACATATATAGACATTAAAATTCATGGAAAAGAAAATAAGTTGCTTATCAAAAGTCACAATTAATACTTATGAGAAACTTGGGCACTAGATCAGGTTCCCTAGTGTAACCTTCTTTATTGTTCTCCTAACTTTACCTGCTTCAAGATTTACATAAATTTGGTTTTTGGTCTTTCTTTTTTCCTCTTTTATATTGCCATATTACTCTGTGAATACTTTTATATATTTCCCACTTGACTATAGATTTCTTAAAAGCAAGAACTGGGTCTTGTTTATCTATGAATCTTTATGTACAGAACTGCACCTGGAACAATATAGGTGCATGCCAAATATCTGTGCAATAAAGTTGGATTTTAAATTTCAGCCTCAATGTTCAAACTAAAACTGCACACAGATACTATTTTTACCTACTGGATGGAAAAGTGTTATCCAAGTTTAACAATATTCTTTTTGTTCATGAGGACATGAGGAAAAAGACTTCTAAATCATTGCTGTGGGAATGCAAAATAATGTAATCACAGTGGAAAGGAATTTGGCAATATCCAGGAAAATTACGTATGTATTTAATGTTTGACCCAGCAATCTCACTTATAGGAACTGATCGCAAAGTTATACTAGCAAAAGAATGTGTGCACAATGTCATATTTATATGTCTACGGGCTTGATCAGGTAAGTATTCAATCTGGGAGACAAGACAACAGGTACAGTATGTTTCCCTTAGTTTTTCCCTTAGTTCCTCAAAAACTATTGAGGAATATATACTTGATGACATCAAAGAATTCACATTTATTTTTAGAAATATTTTTAAAGGGGCCTAAACTTTTAGAGATGCATTCCCAAGTATTTTCAAATGAAATAATATTATATATAAAATTTTCTTTAATATAATCCTGAGTCTGTGACTGGGGTATAGATGAAACAGGATCACTCATGAACTGATAAGCTGAATGATGGGTACATGGGGGTTTATTACACTATTCTCTCTACTTTTGTGTTTGCTTAAAAATTCAACAATGAAATATTCATGAAATGTTAGTCCGAAGTCTATAAATAAGTAAATAAAATTAAAAAGACAAAATGGTAGATGATTCTATTTTACATATCACAAAGTCTTCAGAAAAAAAAGTTTGATATTTTGTCCTCAGTCTTCACTAGAGAAAGGCTGAAAAATGTATTTATGTGTTATAAAGGTTGAAAAATATATATATATATATTCCATCAGGATAATTTCTGTCAGCAAGTTTAAGAAGGGCCATGATGAAGATACGACGATAAGCTTTATTCGTGAACTAGTCTCAATGGAAAAAAAAATTGAAACAAATGAGGTAGTCTGCTGTATAAAACTGAGTATGAAAAAGATTTGGTAAAACTTGGCTTGATATGGGCTGGAGTAACTAGACACGGGGCCAGACTTGTGAGTTTATCACAGCAGCAGGACTTCATAAATAGTAATGATGCTCAGAATCAGATGGGTAGCATCATCTTACTTCCATATCCGATAAGAGAAGGATTTGTTCTTAGCTTTCTAATTCATTCAGGGTGTATAATTCAAAAAAGTAGTGTGGCAGAAAGTGTGAAGTGAGATAGGAACTGTCAGCAATATACTATATTCTATAAGGAATAGATTCAAGGTCACTAGATTTGTTTGAATTAGGAAAGGAGGCTATATGGTGGATATAACCTCATATATGCATATCATGGAGAATGAAGTACATACTGTATTACATTCCCCACTAAATAAGATGTCTTTGTGTAGAGCATAACCTGTACAACTGCTCACAGCAGCCATGAAGAGTACCATAAGTAAAATACTACAGTTGGAGGAAGAGATGGAAAAGTAACTGGCAATAACAGACGGTGGAGCTTGGATTCTTTTATTTTCTCTTCAGGTCAGTGTTAGATAAATGAGGATAGAGGGAAAATTAAAACGTAAGTGGTAATCCCACATCAATCTGCCAAAGTATGCTTAGACAAGTGGTTTGCAACAGGAAACCAGAAAAAACTTTGTACGCCAGAGAACATTAGGGTATGTCTGGAGACATCTTTGGGTGTCACAACTAGGGGAGAAGAGAGGTGATACTGGCATCTAGTGTGTAGAAACTAGGAATGCTACTAAACATCCCATAATATATAAAACAGCTCCTCACCAAAAAAAAAAAAAAAAAAAAAAATTCCTTTCTCGATGGTTATTTTTTACTATTAGAAAACTGACATGGTTTGCAACAGGAAACCAGAAAAAACTTTGTA
>NW_012117711.1:628523-651882 GCF_000951035.1 Colobus angolensis palliatus | reverse complement strand
AAAAAAAAAAAAAAAAAAAAAGCATTATCTGGCCCAAAATGTCAATAGTGCCAACATTGGGGAGCCCTGGATTAGATAGATGACTTTTTACTTCCATTATAAATTGAGTCAGTAAATAAGAATATCCACCTAATTTGAGAATAGAATTCCATCTAAATACAAGTTGGAAAATACCAGGATAAAGGGGATGCCTCATGTACCTCACAACATTGGAACAGACTAGAGCTCTCTAAGGTTTAAGAGAAACAAAGTGAATAAATAATTAACAGGGGTCTGTGAAAAGATACTGCAGAACAAAGGAAAGGTGATGTTTTTGAAGACTTGGTGGAAGAGCAGACTCTGACAATTATTTTGCTCTAGGAGGCAGAAGAAAAATATTAAAACTTGTTAGCATTCTAAATATGATTTAATAAGACATGATCTGTATGAAATAAGAACAGAGAAAAAATAATTAAAAGATGAAATAATTAATGCAAATACATCTGGATGAGCTAATAAAGGAACTACGGCATTGGAAGAGTATTCAAAAAACTAAAATAACAAACCATGAATAAAACACACTCCACAAGCAAAAACAACATAACGGTCGCTAAGGAAAATAAATGAAATGGAGGCCAACTTGGAAAACAATAGCAGAGTGCAAAAGACAGATAAAAACAATAGTAATAATAATACAAAGAATAGAGAACCAACCACAGATATTTGGTATTATTAAGAAAATACTAAAATAAATGGAACAGTTATGATGACAAATGTGATATGGTTTGACTCTGTGTCCTCACCCAAATCTCATCTTAAATTGTAATACAAACTGTGATGCCCACATGCCTGGGGAGAGACCTGGTGGGAGGTGATTGGATCACGGGGGCGGTTTCTCCCATGCCGTTCTCATGATAGTGAGTAAGTCTCATGAGATGTGATAATTTTATAAAGGGATGCTTCCTCTGACCTCACTCTTTTCTCTCTCCTGCCACCTTGTAAAGAAGGTGACTGCTTCCCCTTCACCTTCCACCATCATGGTAAATTTCCTGAGGCCACCCCAGCCATGTGGGAACTGTGAGTCAATTAAATCTCTTTCCTTTATAAATTACTCAGTCTCAGGCAGTATCTTTACAGCAATGTGAGAGCAGACTAATCCAAAAAGCTACAATAATTGAAAACTTTTCTGAGCTAAATAAATATTGAGGTTCAAAATTCTTAAGGGTCTCTGAATGCCAGCACATAAAAAAACATCTTT
Source organism: Colobus angolensis palliatus (assembly GCF_000951035.1). Lineage (NCBI taxonomy): Eukaryota > Metazoa > Chordata > Mammalia > Primates > Cercopithecidae > Colobus > Colobus angolensis. The sequence goes on along the minus strand of NW_012117711.1, from coordinate 650,645 downwards.
TTTTGAAAAGACCTAATTGCTACACACGTTCTGGTGAATATCTAATTTGAGCTTATTAACGAGAATTTAAAATATCCTACAAATTTTGAGATGTGCATGGATAGGGCAAGGTTTTCTATACAATAATAAAAGTCAGACATTTCAGACTTCACATGTCTTCCATAAAGTACTCAAAACTACTTTTTAATAATTATGCAACATATACAGAATTTGGAGGAAGAAACATTCTGCCTCAAGAATTGTACACCTAAACAAGTTATCACTCATTAATATCAGATATAAAGCAGCCTAGAAAATGTACCACCTGGAAGCCTTTCCTTACTAAAATTCTTAACTTTATATTCCAGCCCACCTAGCAATGAAGCTAAACGAATAAGTCAAGCAAAGACTATTTCTACCACAAAAAGGCTACCATTGCTCACAGAATTGATTGAAACATGGAGCTGCAAAAATGTTATAAACATGATATAAAATTAATGAAAATGGTAAAAAGTTATGTCATAAAAGAATGATGATCTCATAGAAATAGAGAGTAAAATAGTGCTTACTAGAGCCTCGAATGGGTATATAGCAGGAGGTTGGATAATGGATACAAAATTACAGCAAGGTAGGAGAAATACATCTAGATTTTATAGCAACATAGGATGACTATAGTTAGCAACAATTCATGGTATGTTTTCAAATAGCTAGAATAGTGGATTTTGAATGTTCCCAACACACACAAAAAGTGATAAATATTGGAGAGGATGAATATGCTAATTACCTCAATTTGATCATCACACATTGTATACATGTATTGAAATATCACACTGTATCTCATAAAAATATACAATTATTATGTGTCAATTAAAATAATAATAAAATTTAAAAACCAATGATGAGAACAACATAATTACATACCAAAAAACAAGATCTTAAATTCTAAAAGGAGACAGCTTGGCAATTAATAAGGAAATGATTGAGTACATTAATAAATAAATACATAAATAAAAGAAATAATTACACATGTTACTAATAATATGAAGGAAATAAATAGGTTGCTGTGAAGAAGAATAAGGAGGTGAACTACTTTAAATAAGATGGTCAATAAATAACTTTCTTAGGATACTTCATTTAAGCTGAGACCTGAAGGATGAGAATGTGAAGAGTTGAAAGTAAGAAGAGCAGGGTGTGCTATGGGTGAAAGTCATAACAAGTACAGAACACCTGTGGTGGGAAGGAACAAGGCACACTGGAATAATTGAGCTTCATCCTCACTGGCTGCTTTGATAGTAAACCTGGGAAAGCATGGTGAGATATGACGCTAAAGAGATCAGCAGGAGTTGCCATATCACGCAGGCTCCTATAAGCCAGAGCAAGCATTTGCAGGTTTATTCCAAGAGCAGTGACAAAGTATAAGCAGAAAAGAGATATAACCGATTTACTTTTCAAAATAAAAGCATAACTGCTCTGTAGAAATATATTGAAGTTTTAAAAAATTACTCAGAGACAAATATTTTACAACTTACATAAACTGTTTTAAAGCACAGATAAATATGAAAGCCTCCCCATAAGAGCATAATCCTGATACTAAAATCTGACAAATGTAGCCCAAAGAAAGCTAGAGATAAGTATCAGTGATAACATAGATATGCATCCTAATTAAAATAATGATAAAAGAAATTTATGAGAATATTAAGAGTAAAACATACCATGACAATCCTAGCAAAGCATTGATCTCAAGGATGTTTCAATGATAAGAAATCTATTAATATAATCCATGAAATTTTAAAAATCCAAATGCAGAAAACCAGGTAAATATCTCTAAAAATGAAAAAGAAACTATTTAATGAAATTAAAGACCTATTACTGATTTTCAAGTTTCCAAATAAACGAGGTATAAAGGCCTACTTTCCTAACGTGATAAGCTGTATCTATTGTAAACACTCCCCAAAATTAATTCTCACAAATTTTTCAAAATTATTCCACCAGTCACCTCAAAAACCAAGTATCCTGATTTGATCATTACACATTATAAGCTTGTATGAATATATTACCATACCTCATAAATTTGTAAAATTATGTATTAATAATAATTTTTAATTTTATATTTAAAAATGTAACAAGTACAGCAGTAACAACATTTGTAGAGGATTTACCATATGCAAGGCAATGGTATTGTTTGTTTGGGGTTTTATCTCCTTTAATTTTCACAACAATCTTAGGCATAAGTACTATTTTTGTCTTCATTTACAGATGAAGAAATTGACATTATAAAAAGAAATGATATATATAGCAAAAAGAATGAAAAATTATCATTATTTGTGAATGATAGAATAATGTGTCCAAAGATCCAAGAAAATTAATTTCAAGTGAAATAGTTCAATTGTTCAGTTAGTTGATCAGATATATTTTAAGTACATAATTGTATAGCAGAAAATAACAGTAAACAAATACATTAAGACATACAGTCTGTGGAGAGCACTACCCAATATTGTAAATTTGTTTATTTTTCCCAAACTACAGATTTAATTCAATTTTAATTAAATTCTAGATGTAATTATTTTGACTTGACAAATGGATTCTAACATTCATAACAATGAATAAAAAAAGGGAGATTATCTGGGGAAAACTGGGAAAGGAGTAGTGAGGAAACACTTATCCTATCAGATAAATATATAAATCTAAAAAAATTTTGGAATATTGTAAGGGTAGGCTATCTGGTCAATAGAACAAAGTAGAAATCCTTATAAAAGTCTTTAGCATGAAATAATGTTGAAAAGGTAAATACACTATTTCAAATAAGGGTACAATGTTGGATTGTTCAACAAATTTTTCTGATACAACTGGTTATCTGAAAAACAACATTATGTTACAACTCAACTACATTTTACAACACTAAAATATATAAGTGAACCAAAAAATAAAATGTAGGATGGGCGCAGCAGCTCACATCTGTAATCCCAGCAGTTTGGGAGGCTGAGGAGGGCAGATCACGAGGTCAGGAGATTGAGACGATCCTGGCTAACACGGTGAAACCCTGTCTCTACTAAAAAATAGAAAAAATTAGCCAGGCATGGTGGCAGGCGCCTGTAGTCCCAGTTACTTGGGAAGCTGAGACAGGAGAATGCGGTGAACCCAGGAGGTGGAGCTTGCAGTGAGCTGAGATCACACCACTGTACTCCAGCCTGGGCAACAGAGCAAGACTCCATCTCAAAATAATAATAATAACAATAATAATAATAATAAATTAAAAAAAGAAAAATAAATAAATAAAATGTAAAACCAAAAGGAAGCATACACAATTATTTCGCACAACTTGCATTATTTTCATAATTACAAACTATCACCATTTTGGGGGGAATGTACTAAAAGACCTTCTATAAATGAAAATATCAATACCACAATAGAAACAGGGTAAGTCACATAAAGATACAAGTAATATAATGAAAATATAAATGGCAAACAAACATAAAATATTCAACCCAAATAACTACATGATCTTGGGCAAGATCATACTTGACCTCTTTAAGTCTCAAATTTCTGATATATAAATGATAAAATAAGGAAGAGAAATGGTTTGTCTTCACTGTGCAAGGATTTTTATGGAAAACTGATCACAAAATATTCACTGTCATTACAATGAGTTAGGGAGTTTGAATGGGGGCTGGCTCCTTATTAAGAGTACTTTTCTATTTACCTACCAGGCCAAGAAAAGGCAGGATCTAGTAGATTTCTATGTGGATATTATTGGTATGAAAAGTGAGTCACAATGTTCTTTCAGCCCAACTAAAGTGCCATTCATTCACCAACATTTTATTAAAAAACCATTTTTCAGCCTGGGCAAGGTGGGTCATGCCTGTAATCCTAGCACTTTGGGAGGAGCATCACTTGAGCCCAGTAATTTGAGACCAGTCTGAGTCACAAAGTGAGACCCTGTCTTTAAATGTATATTTCTCCTTGTTTTATATACGTGATCCCAGCCAAGTCCACCATATTTTTGTGTGGCTGTGGAAGATGAAATATGCTAAGATGTTTTTGTCACTTGCAATTACATCAGACATAATTTGACTATTCTTTTCTTTTGGAAATATACAATGTCTCAGAAAAGGCTTCAAATTATGTTAATCCTCCATGTCCTTAATTAAAAATATAAATTATTTCAATGAAAGTATTGCTTTCACAAAATAAAACAAATTCATGAATATATTTTTAAAATCTGAGGAAAAAGTTTTATTAAAAATACAAAAATATGGAGAAAGAAAATGTCACAAACTATAAACCTCTTGCTACTTCCTGGCTGCAAATTTATAAATCAATTTTTTAAGTGGGGGATGAGAAAAATAAAGTATTTCACTTATATGGAGTTCAGAACTGTGCTGTCCATAATTTTTGAATAAAAATATTTACTGAATGAGTAGATGCACAAATTCAAAGCTTAGTTATCTGGCATTCCATCTCTCAACATATTATAAGCAGCACATTAAAAGAGGGAGAAGATTGAAGAAGCTATTGGATATTAGCAGTCTGTAATAAAAGAAATACCTGGCAGTAAAATAACAACAAAAAAAAATCTCCACACCCAACCTAGAGCCATTTACTTCAGGTATAAACAGCCTTATAAGCTTAATGCCCCCTGGGGATGTCTCCATATTACAAACCTACTCAGTAATTACATACATAACAGCTACTACTGATTGAACATGTTTCATGTGGACCGATACTATACTAAAGGCTTATACATACCAGTTTATTTTAGCCTTACAAGAATCTTAGGAGATCAGTTCTATTATTATCTTAATGTTAATGATGAGGAAACAGAAAGATTAAACAATTGCCAAAGGTCACGCAGATCATAAGCAACAGAGCCTGGAATGAATTCCAGGTCCTTCTGACTCTCAAGCCTTGAGGGCTTTTTCATTCTGCTATACTGTCTTCCCTAGTCAGGTTTACTCACCCTAATTACAGATGCAGGAGGCAGATAAGGGAGGATCCCCAAAGAATCTCCAACCTACCCCACAAGTGTTTGTTTACATCAGATGCTTTTGTGCAGATGAGGGAACCAGCCCAGGGCCTTGTCTGAGGATGCCCACTACAAACTGGGGGAGCCCTCTTGCAACTGGGAGTATGGGGTGGAGCCACCAGTAACTTGTGCTTTGTGCAGCAGGGAGGAGCCTGGGCTCTTCAGCTTGTGTGTGGTGTCCTGGTATTGAATCTGTGAGGTGAGAGCCTTCTTGGCAGGACCCCTTTTTTTTTGCTGAGAGCTTGCTTTTAATAAATTCCACTCACCTCACCTTTCAACATGTCCCCATGCCTAATTTTTTTCTGATTGTGGAACAAGAATTTGGGTTTTAGCTTAGGTAAGGAGCAAAAATCCTGCATCATTTTGGTAGCCTGTACGTGGACGTGAAGAAACGTGAGTAAATGCATACTAGAAAATCATTTTTCCTTTTTCTTTCTGAGCCTTTTTGTCCTTGGCCTTCTTCTGAGGGTAGAGGAAACTATGCTCCCAACTCACCCCCATCGCTGTTGGGGATTAGAAATGTCAGCCTTTTTCCAACCCAGCCTTTCTTTTTTTTTCTTCTTTTTTTCCTTCTTTTCTTCTTTTTTCAGGATGGATGGACAAGTGATGGCTCTCTGCTCCCTCCTCTCCCAGCTCAGGCTGGGGCAAAAGTTTCAAAGTCCCCACCTGGCAGGCTGGCCAGCATTCCTTGCCATGTGTCCACAGTGTCTTCCCCTCCCCTGGCCAAGGGGTCCAGCTCCATCCAAGAGCCAGGGAAGAAACAACAATTAAATTTCTCTCCCTGTTGGAGGAATTCATTTGCATAAGAATAAGAGATATTTCCCCCCAGGCATCTTTCCAACCCTGTACTTTAAGCTGCTTTTTCCTTTTTTCCACCCTGTCACCAGTTAATACAACCCTGCACTTTGAGTTTTTTTTTCCTTTTCTGCATCTTGTCAGCAGTTAACACAACCCAGTACTTTAAGCTTTTTTTCTTTTCTCCATCATGTCAGCAGTTAACTTTTAAGCAAGAGAGATTTTTTCTTTTAGCAGATGTTTTACTAGGCCAGGACCCCAACTATCACTGTTTGTGTTCTCTGTAAAGTTTTAATTATGAAAAAGGATTTGTGAGGTTGATCTTAAGCTGTAGCCAATCTGGTGTGCTTTGCATGTTTTTCTGTATGGTTAGTAGCAAACATTGCTTCAGGCCTCCTTCTTGTTTTACACCCTAGGATGTGTGACCTGTAACCGCATGGCAGTGCTTTGTTTTAGCCTCTGCCATTTTACAATGGTGGCCTGAGTTCAATCCTGGCTTAGGGAATGGGTACTTTCTGGTTTGATATCTGCATGACTTTTGCCATTTGTTGGTTCTTCCCCCCTCCACAAACTGCTTTGAATTTTGCTTTCTCTGAGCATCTGAGAGGTTACCTTTGATAAGGTTCAAATGCCAGAAATATTGGCTGCTTGCTGCAGCTAAAGTAAGGTAACAAGGGATTTAAAACAATTTTCTTAAAGAGCACTCAGCTTAATTAAAAGTGAATATCCAAGTTATAGGTATAGTTTAAAGGCCTTTATGTTTTTCTTTTCTTGGTTCTTATTTTGCTGGAAAATTTTTTTTTCTTGGTGGACTGAATTATGTTTCCCCATTTTGCCTTGCCACTCTTAATGCACACACAGAGGCCCTAAGATAACTTCTGATGGCCTGTGACTCCTTGGGAAAAACAGAAAAGGCACCACAGATTCCATTTTGGGAGAGATCTTTGTTATCCTCATGGAACCCCAGGAATTAGGGGTGGATGGAGCCCTCTCAAAATCTGTTTTTATCTTCCAATTATACCTGTTTATTAGGCACTAGAAACTACACGCTTTCCTAGCCTTGCTCTTAAAGGGCTCCACCCAGAGGCTGATAATCCAATTAGGAGATTGGCAAATGAACAATCTTATAGCTACTGGATCTTCTACCTGCTTTTGTAGTAATATATGTGTTGTGTGTGTGACATCTATACAAAAAGAGCTCTAATTAATTGACTTAAAGAAGGATAAACACTTGGGTCATATATTTTTAAAGGGAAGATAAAACCTGTGGTACCCTTTATTTCATGTGACTTTAATCTTGAGAAATAAAAAGAGGCTTAAAGATTATTGGTAAAATGCAGATGTCAAAATGTAAATGTTTGCCTAGGGTTAAGGATTGTTTTGAATTAGGTAAAATAAAGCAAAAAGTTCAAACAAGTTTTGGAAGGATTGTAAAAATCAATCTTGCAAAACAAATTTCATGTGTGAACATATTGACTAAATTCAAAAGAATATTATGTGGTTTTCCTGTAATTAAGCATTGAAATAAAAGTACAAAAAATACTCTTAAGGCACTAATATGCTATTTAGCAAAACTTGTAACTTTTTATAAAGGGTTTTTGCTTTTTAAAATTTTCTGAGTCATCATTTTGGCAAAATAAATAACTTACGGAAATCTGGAATTCTATTTCATAACATCAAGAGTTTTAAACTTCTAACATATTTAACAGGCTTCCCTTAATCAAACTTCAGTTTCAAAAATTGTCTTTTCTGATGCCTAATTTTGGATGTTGCAGAGAGTCCCTGGAGAATACAGAAGAGCGGTAAACAGGATTACCTGACATGTTTAGGTACGTTGGATTGCCAGAATGATGTTTAACCTTCTTCAGGTTATATTTTAGGTAATAATATTAATAAATGTTCCAAAATTGTATGGGATTTCTAAAATTCTGTTGTCTGAGTGTAATGCTATTAATCACAATTAAGGTTGATATGTTAAATTATTATAAAAAATGAAGGTAACCAAATAACTTTGTCAATTGTATTTCTGACTGTAACTACCCTGGACATGGTGTTATTCACAGAAAATTGCTATCTTGTTTTGATCCTTCAAATGACGGTTTATAATCAGCTATAGCATTTTGACAGGTGCTTTCAAATGCAGGTTTCTGATAACTTGGGAGATTGTGATATTGGAATAAAGGCCAAACATACAGGATTCATGAAGAGCTTAAATGTTCCTGAATATCAAGCAAAACAAGAGCTAACTGAATGGACTGTACTAATAGAAAATTGGAATAATCTTTTGTTGACTTCTGCTTGGAATATTGCTGATCCTTGTTTTGTTTTTCAGAGTCAAGGAAACTTATTTTGAGCTATTTATGCCTTTAATAATTGAGTAAGGTGTACTCCTGTGAACAAAATTTGGAACATCTTTGCCTCTCTCTCTCTACTTGGCTTTTCCAGAATTTGGAAACTTGTTGTGAGTATTCTTAACTTATGACAATATAGTTGTTTGCATCAGTGCAGTAAGAATCCATTTTCTTTTGCGACAAGATGCAACTGGAAAAACTGGTTATTTTACCAAGACTTTGACCAGGAGGATATGCTTCCCTTTAAGGAATTAAGCTAGACTTGCAGAGCCAATAAAAGCCCCTTAGGAAAACTGGCCTCATGCCTTGACTACACAGTTCCTGTACGGGGTTTTCTAACCTGTAGTGCGTAAAGAATTTCACATTCTAACAGACCCAGGAACCCCATCCTCTTGGGACCTCAAGAACAGAGGAATGTACTCAACTCAAAGGTATCTGAGAGTTTAAACTCACGGCTGCTCTCTGTTTTAGAAAGTTCTATCTGAGATTCCTTGTGGAACAGAGTTCCATCAAGGCAATCTAAAAGGCCTATGTAAAAATAATTATTCTTGCTGCACTTTGTGCAAATAATCAGGACAAATATAGACTAAAGTCTATTTTGCAAAAAACTCAGTACTATCATGATTTGTTTTTAACAAAAATGAGGACTAGAGAGACAGAAACCATGTTTTAGAACTTATCATACATTTGTCAATAAATTCTACACTCATTAATTGTTTTTAAGTTTTTTGCCTGCATTTTAGACTAGCCCTGGCTACTTCTGCATACCAACCAATGATCACTGACTGCAGCTCAGAAGGAACAAAAGGCATTGGGTGATGTAAAAATCTGGATTAATATTCTAGTTCTGAGCAATTATCTGCAGATCCTGCTGGGTGATGGGAATAAAAGGGGTACCCATCACCTGGAGGTTTCCTTTTGGGGAAAGTAAGACCAAGGGAGGTAATGAAAGCCAAGCCCCATGCACTCATATATTAGCAAGTATAACTATAGCCACCAGTTATCTGGGCGTGTCACAGTACATACTTTTCTCTCTCTGGTTGAAGGAGCACTCAATTTTACAGATTCACCTTAGCATTTTGGCTTATGGTAATGAGTCCATGCAAACGCTTGAGACACATTTTTTTTTTAATCTCAAACTCAATTCCAATTCTCAAATCAAAGCCCTAGGAAAGAAAACTGGATCTAAGGGATCCAGAGGTTTACAATAACAGAAGTTAAAAGGTACATAGCAGGTGAACATAACTAATTTCTGCCATGTGTGGTGGCCTGGTATTCAATCTGTGAGGTGGGAGCCTTCTTGGCAGGACCCTTTTTCTCATTGAGACCTTTCTTTTAATAAATTTGTTCTCCTCATCTTTCAACGTGTCTGTGTGCCTAATGTTTTTCTGGTCATCAGACAAGAACCTGGGCTTTAGCTGAGCTAAAGAACAAAAATCCTGCATCACTACTGTGAGGAAGTGGCAGAATGGAGTGAGGGGTGCTGTTTAAGAATGGATTTGGCCAGTAACTAACATCTATGAAGATCTTTCAAGTTGGACTATATAGAGCGCAGTTTTATCAGTGTCAAGACAATTCCTTTACTCCAATTACGTGTGTGTGTGTGTGTGTGTCACAGTGAGTATGTGTAGGGCCTAGTAGTTCCCTGTGTGCGTAGCCTCCAACGAGGTGGAATAAAAGATACCAGGAAATCAGAGACAAAGCCCCTCTCCCTCAAGGTTGTTACATACAATAGAGATTCAAAGGCAGACAACATACTTAGAAAAACTACCCAAATCACAAACAAAAATAAATAAATAAATTCATAATCATCACAGCTAGACAAAGCTATATACAATAAAACCTCAATTAACTAATCAACTCACTTCATATTTCTGCTTTTCTCACACTCTTCATTTAAGGAAAAAACAATGACAGAAAGAGCCAATGCAGAAAATTTTAATAATACCTATGTTATGTACAAGAGTGAAAAGAGACTTATCTTTTTCTTGTAGTTAACAGTCCTACATAAGAGTTATTGAGAATGATAAAGTACATTTGCATATGACAATACAATTGACAAAGTACTATTCGTGTATATTATCTCATTTAATTCTCACCCCAACTAGGGAAGTAGGTGTTTTCATGATTCACATATTTCAAATGAGGAAACTGATGTTCTAGTGATCTAAGTCAGTAAAAGATCCTCAGTCATCAAAAAATTTCCATTTTACCCAGTGTATTACTCTTACTAAGAGGAAAAAGTCATCCTGGACACTTTAAAGGAACTTTCAATAAGAAATGAAATCATTTTACATTTTACACAAAATTTTCAGGATAATTTTAAATTTACATAGGATAAAGTCAAAGAATTAATCCTGCTTAAAGTTTCCAGTGTTGTTGCTAAGGCTACAACTACTCTTTATTTCAGAGTAAAGAGCCCACAGATTTTACATTTTAAGCTGTTATATTAAGCTTTGTGAAATATGTGCAATTTATTGTAGTAACAACATTGTTTTTGGAACCTGACATATCAATATAGAAAATATATATCTGACACTTATCAAGTGGCCTAGGCCAGGTCACAGTTCTTCTGTGGGTTTCTACAGAGTATAAGGGTTAAGATCTGGGTTCTGGAGGAAGACACAGTTTGAATCCTAGCTCTTCTACTTACCAGCTGTCTGGTTTGGAGCAAGATAATTAATCTCCTTGGTCCTCAGTTTTCACTTTTTTCACTTCCATAAACTTCACAGGGTTGTTATTAGAAATAAATAACACAATTTAAGCATCCAATATAATTCTGAATATCTATAAGAGCCTAATTAGTTGTAGCAATTATTTCTTTCCGCCTAGGAGCCAATGGAAATTGGCAACTATTAGGCAAACACACAACGCAGGCTTGGCTAGTAAAGAGTAAATTCAACCAACAAACATACATTTGTTATGCCATAAATCACTGGAACAAAGGCAAGATTCATAGCATAATACATAGAAAACCTCATCTCAACCTCATTAAATAGTGTATTTCCTGGAAGTCTGGATTTGCTAATAAGGAACACCTATTTCAACCTAAAAAATGGATCTGCCATTCTCCCTTCAAAAATGTGGAACCAATCAAAACACAAAATTATTGAGGCTCCTCAGGTAAACTAAATAACTAGAGAGGGGCTAACACCCAACCAACTGCTATTCAGTTAGCCTGGAAAGCTAGTACACTGAAAACTGTTTATTATTAGTGGCCACAGAGACATGGGTTGGAATCTTGGCTATGGGCTTGAAAAATGCCTCTGAATCTCAGATTTCTCATCTGTAAATATGGATAGTAATACTTATAAGTCAGAGATTTTGGTAAAGATGAGAGATACTTAAAGTTCCCAGCTGGGGCCAATAGTAGATATTCCATGAAGGAAATATTTACTATTATGAATTGTATTTACCTTTTCATCTTCAAGTTAACTGAGGTAATAAGTAGTCTGCCTTACTTTTGATCATACTTTTTGATGGGCCTTTAATGAGGCCTCTTCCAACAAACTGAGAATAGCCAGACACTACTCAACCAATTCAGTATAAAGCAGTAAAATGTGTAATCACCTAATTTCTTTTCATAAAATGATACCAGTGCATACTTCATTTTATCGCACTTTGCTTTATTGGCCTTCATGGATACTGCATTTTTTAAAACAAATTGAAGGTTTATGGCAATCCTCTGTCAAGCAAGACTATCAGTGTCGTTTTTGCAACAGCATGTGCTCACTTCATGTTTCTGTGTCACATTTTGCTAATTTTCCAAATATTTTAAACTTGTTCATTATTATTTCTGTTATGGTAATCTATACTCAGTGATCTTTGATGTTACTCTTATAATTTGTGGGGTCCCACAAACCATGCCTATTTAATATGGCAAATTTAATCAATTAATGTGTGTTCTCACTGCTACCTAGACTGGCCATTTCCCCATCTCTCTCCCTCTCCTTGGGCTTCCCTATCTCCTGAGATAACAATATTGAAATTGGGACAACTAATAACCCTACAGTGGCCCCTATGTGTTCAAATGAAAGGAAAAGTTGCATATCCCCCATTTTAAATTAAAACATAGAAAGGATTAAGCTTAGTGAGGAAGGCATGTTGAAAGCCAAGAGAGGTCAAAAGCTAGATCTCTTGCACCAGGCAGTTACCCAAGCTGTAAATGCAAAGGAAAAGTTATTGGAGGAAATTAAAAGAGCTACTGCAGTAAAGACATTAGTGATAAGAAAGCAAAACAGCCTTATTGCTAATATGGAGAAAGTTTTAGTGATCTGGATAAAAGATTAAACAAGCCAAAACATTTCCCTAAACTGAAGTCTACTCCAGAGTAAAGCCCTAATTCTCTTCAATTCTGTGAAGGCTAAGAGAGGTAAGGAAGCTACAGAAGAAAAGTTTGAATCTAGCAGAAGTTGCTTCATGATGTTTAAGAAAAAAGCCATCTCTGTAACATAAAACTGCAAGGTGAAGAAACAAGTGCTGATGTAGACACTGCAGCAAGTTATCCAGAAGGTCTGGCTAAGATAACTGATGAATGTAGCTACACTCAACAACAGATTTTCAATGTAGATAAAACAGAATTATATTGGAAGAAGATGCTATCCAGGACGTTATTAGGTAGAGAAGGGAAGTCAATGCATGGTTTCAAACCTTCAAAGGACAGGCTGATTCTCTTGCTAATGCAGCTGTGGACATTAAGTTGAAACCAATGCTCATTTACCACTCTGAAAATCCTAGGGATCTTAAAAGTTATTATCAATCTACTCTGCCTATGCTCCATAAATGTAACAACAAAGCCTGGATGACAGCACATCTGTTGACAGCATGGTTTACGGAATATTTAAAGTCCACTCTTGAGAATTACTGCTCAGAAAACAAACAAACAAACAAACAAACAAACATATTTTGAAAATACTACTGCTCATTGACAATACACCTAACTCACCCAAGAGCTCTGATGGAGATCTACAAGGAGATTAATATTTTCATGCCTGCTAACACAACATTCCTTCTGCAGACCAACCAAGTAATAATTTTGACATAAAGTCTTATTAGTTAAGAAATCCATTTTGTAAGACAATAGGTGCCATAGATAGTGATTCCTCTGATAGATCTGAGAGAAGTAAATCAAAAACCTCTGGAAAGGATTCACCATTCTAGATGTCATTAACAACATTTGTGATTCACGAGAGGAGGTCAAAATATCAACATTAATAAGAATTTGGAAGAAGTTGATTACAAACCTCATGCATGACTTTGAGGGGTTCAAAACTTCAATAGAGAAAGTAATTGCACATGTGGTGGAATAGCAAGAAAATTAGAATTAGAAGTAGAACCTGAAGATATGACCGAATTGCTGCAATCTCATGACAAAACTTGAATGAATGAGGAGTTGCTTCCTATAGTTGAGCAAATAAAGTGGTTTACTGAGATGAAATCTCCTGGTGAAGATGTTGTGAACATTGTTGAAATGATGTCAAAGTACATACTTTTTTGATAAAGCAGCAGCAGGGTTTGAGAGGACTGACTCCAATTTTGAAAGAATTTCTACTGCGGGTAAAATTCTATTAAACATAATCATATGCAAATAAATTATTGTTTGTGAGAAAAAAATGTCTATCAATATGACAGATTACATAGTTGTTTTATTTTAAGGAATTGCCACAGCCTCCTTAACCTTCAACAACCACCAACCTGATCAGTCAGAAGCCATTAACATCGAGGGAAGACCTTTCACCATCAAAAAAAAAATTACAACTTGGTGAAGGTTTAGATTATCATTAGCATTTTTCAGCTATAAAGTATTCTTAATTAAGGTACGCACATTATTTTTAGCCATAATACTATTGCACACTTAATAGACTACAGTGTAGTGTAAATGTAACTTTTATATGCCACTGGGAAAGCAAAAAAATGTGTGACTTGCTTTATTGAGTTAGTCTGAGACCAAACCTGCAATATCTCCATGGTATGCCTGTATGCATAATAAAGTCATTGGTAATTTATAAATTTGTTTTAGCCAATGCTTTCAAATTTTTTATTGAGTCTCTTGATTTTTGCAACAAGTAAACATAACTAATGTTCTAAGTTTCTATCATTTCTACTTTTATTCCTACTATTTGAAGGCGGTGATAAGATTATTGGGAAGCAGTAAGAAAAAATAAAGTGGGCCGGGTGAGGTGGCTCACATCTGTAATCTCAGCACTTTAGAAGGCAGAGGCTGGTGGATCACTTGAGGCCAGGAGTTCGAGAAAAGTCTGGCCAACATGGTGAAACCCCGTCTCTACTAAAAATACAAAAATTAGCCATGCATGGTGGCACGTGCCTGTAGTCCCAGCTACTCAGGAGACTGAGGCAGGAGAATGTCTTGAACCCAGGAGGAAGAGGTTGCAGTGAGCCAAGATCATGCCACTGCAGTCCAGTGTGAGTGACAGAGTGACACTCTGTCTCAAATAAACAAATAAATAAATAAAATTAACTTTTATAACTTTTACTGAGCTCCCATTATGTGCCATACACTCTGTTGGGTAATTACATACATTATTTTATTATAGCAGCACAACATGCTTTTAAGCATACAAATTCTTTTGGTTCCCATTTTACAGATGGATAATTGAGCTTAAATACATTACCTAAGTCATACGGCCAGTAGTGACTGAGACAGAAATTGAAGTGAATACTTTGCTGCTTCATTACAAGAGCCTGAATTGGGATTGCTGTACACTTCTAGATCTGAGATAATCATCCTCAGGTTAATGAGGAAATAGCAGTAGCATTTTCACTTTGAGAGCAAGATGTATTCTGTGCCTAGCCAAAGTGTTATAAGGCCTGACTCCCAATGATGTGGGCCCATTTTCTTTCATACTTTCTGTTAACTTTCATAAGTTATCTTTGCTGCCTATTGCTCCCTTCAGCCTATTTGTCCTGAGGATTTACTAATTCAATTATTTTATTCTTCCAATATTGATCCTTACATCATGCACTAAGCCTTCACTGGTCCTGTTCTCTGAAGCACAATGATTTCCCATCAAGTTTAATTCTGCTGTGCACTCAACTAGATCAACAGCACCTTCTCCTTGGTATTCAGCTGCCAAGATTTCCCTATTAGACTTTAAAATTAGATTTCCCTGCTACCTGAAGCAGGGCTTGTTGCTTCTCTGAAATGGTGGAATAATTTTAGTACCTTTTCAAGGAAGCTGTGTATGCAACTACAGCTCAATTTTGAACAAAGGGATTATATGACCCAACTGTGACGCAGTTCAGTGGTTTCAACCAAGTTCACAAAAAGTCATATTATAATGATTATTAATTCAAGAATTCTTGATTATGTGGAAAATAATTTGAAATATTTATTTGTAAAATTTATTTTGTTGAAAATTCATAATGTAGATGAAGGGTGATAAGAAGGGGTAGTGAATGAAAATGATTAGAAATCAGGAAAGAAACATTGAATTATAGTATTTCAAAAAATGACACGAGAGAAATTACATGTCACTTTTTCTGTTGAAGGTATTTCTTGTCTTCTCTGATATCCTACATAATGACAACTGTAAGACCCATCTATTAGAGTCAGGATAGATCATGTATAATTGAAAAAACCAATTAGTGAAATCAGCCACATATTTGATAGGAGGAATTATGGTATATGTGACTGAGCACTAGAATCAGAGTAGAAAGATTCAGCCTCATCAAGAGAGCAGTTTTAGTCAAGCAGGAAGAATAGAAGTCTGTAGTTCAGAGCAGTTAGTGGAAAAGAATAGACAGCCTTCTTTCAGCAAGGGTTTTGAACTTGGTGAGTAACTTGGGGAGTTATCACAAATAACGAAGAGTTATTCAAGGATAGGGAAAAAGTGGGCTTCATAATTTAGGTCAATATCATCATTTTTAGCATAATACCTAACAAGTTAGTTCTTACCATATGCCAGGCACTCTACTAAGCATTTAACATAGATTATCTCACTCAATACTTGAAACTATCCTGTTTTTATATAGATTAAAAGAAAATAAAGCTCAAAAAGGCTAGGAGATTTGTTCACAGTCACACAAAACTTAAGTTGTGGAAATGGAATTCACGTCTAGGTATTCTGACTCCGGAGTATGTGCTTATAGACACTATGCAATGTTAGCTGTCAAGTGCAAGCAGAAAAAATAAAATAGGAAAGAATAATCCAAAAAATTGAATAGTTATAATTGATGAATTGTAGGCTTAGAGAAAGAGGGAAGAAAAGGACACAAATTATTTGCTTTAGAAATTAAAGAAAAGAAGGGTGGAGCAAAATGGTGAAATAAAAGGATTCACTGATCATCCCACCCTGAGAGGACACCAAATTAAGAACTATCTACACAAAAAAGCCACCTTTGAAGAACCAAAAATCAGGTGGGCAGTCATGGTACCTGGTTTTAACTTCATGTCACTGAAAAAGGCACTGAACGAGGTAAGCAAAACAGTCTTGAATTGCTGATGTGACCTCCTCCCATCCACAGCAGCAGTAGTGGGGTGCAGAGAGCATTTCTGTGGTCTTGGGAGAGGGACAGTCAGCAACTGTGAGGCATTGAACTAAGTGCTACCTTTATTATAGCAGAAAGCAAAGCTAGACAAATTCAGCTGATGCCCACTCATGTAGGGAGCATTTAAACTAGCACTAGCAAGAGGAAAGTTGCCCATCCTAGCAGTTGAAATTTGAATTTCAGCAAACCTTGCCACCTACCATGAGCTAAAGTGCTCTAGGGCTCCAAATGAACCTGAAAGTTAGTTTAGGCCACAAGGACTGCAATACCTAGGTGAGTCTAGTGCTAAACTGGGCCCAGAGCTAGTGAGCTGGTGGGGCTTTACCCTTCGCCTAATCCTAGGCTGCACAACTCGTGGCTTCATAAAAGACATTTTCCTTCCACTTGAGGTAAGAAGGCAGAAGATTGGGGAGGGTTTTATCTTACATCTTGGATACAAGTTCCGCCACAGCAGGATAGGTCACTGGTCAGAGTCACAAGGACCCCTTTTCAGGCCCTAGTTCCTGGACAACATTTCTAGACACACTCTGGGCCAGAAGGGAACACACTCTTGGAAGTAAGAATTCAGCCCTGGCAAAATGAATCACATGCTGACTAAGGAGCCCTTGGGGCCTGAATAATCAGCAGCAATACCAAGATACTACATTGAGGGCCTTTGGTGAGACTCTGAGGCTTGGTAGCTTCAAATAAGACTCAGCACATTCCCAGCTGAGTCTGGTGGCTACAGGACAAGACTCCTGCTACTTGAGAAAAAACAAAGGGAAAAGTAAAGGGGACTTTGTCTTGCAAATTAGGTACCAGCTTGGCCAAAGAGTAGAGCACCAAGTGGGCTCTTGGGGTTCCTGATTCCAGAACTTGGCTCCTAGACAGTATTTCTGAACCTGCCCTGGGCCAGAGGGAAGCCAACTGCCATGAAGGGTGAGTCTCCGGCCAGGCAGCATTTCACACAAGCTGACTGAATAAACCTTGGGCCTTAAGGAAATATCAACAGTAGTCTGGAAGTAACCCCAATGGGCCTGTGGTGGCAGTGGCCACTGGATGAAGCTTCTTTGTCTTTGGAAAGGGAGAAGAACAGTGGGAAAACCTGTGTCTTGTGCTTTGAGTGCCACGACAACTGCAGTACGGATAGAACACCAAGTAGACTTCTAAGGCTTTTTATTCCAGTTCCTGGTTCCTGGACAGCACCTCTGGACCTGCCCAGGGCCTGGGTGAACTCCCTGCCCTTAATTGAAGGAAATAGGCATGGCTATTTTGCCACCTGCTGATTGTAGAGCTGCAGGGCTTTTAGCAAACGTAGGCAGTAGCCAAGGAGTGGTTACAGTATGCCTTGGGCAACACTCAATGCTGTGCTGTCTTCAGATCTGACCCAGTGGAATCATAGGGTTGGTGGCCACAGAGGTGTTTTTGTCACTCTACCCCCAACTCCAGGTAGCTCAAAACAGAGAGAAATACTCCATTTCCATGAGAAAGAGTAAAGGAAGAAAATAGGAGTCTCTGCCTGGTAATCCAGAGAATCCTTCTGGATCTTGCCTAAGACCATCAAGGTGATACCTCAACAAGTTTGCAAGAACCACAGTGTTACTGGTCTTGGGGTGGTCACTAAAGTAGCTACCAATTAGATAACAACACTCAAGTTATTTCAAGTATCTGAAAAGCCTTCCCAAGAAAGATGGCTACAAATAAGCCCAGAAAGTGAAGACTATAAAAAATGCCTAACTCTTAAATGTCCAAACACCAAAGAACATCTACTAGAATCAATACCATCTGGGAAAAATATGACCTCACCAAATGAACTAAATAAACCACAAGGGAACAATCCTGGAGAAGCCGAGATATATGACTTCTTAGACAGAGAATTCAAATACATGTGTTGAGAAAACTCAGAGAAATTCAAGACATGACAGAGAAAGAATTCAGAATTCTATCAGATAAATTTAACAAAGAGATTTAAATAATTATTTAAAATCAAGGAGAAATTCTAGAGTTGAAAACTGAAATTAGCATACCGAAGAATGCATCAGAGTCCTTTAATAGTAGAATTGATCAAGCAGACGATAATAGTGAGCTTGAAAACAGACTATTTGAAAATAATCAGATGAGACAAAGGAAAAAGATCTTGAAAGAATGAAGCATGTCACTGGGCACAGTGGCTCATGCCTGTAATCCCAGCACTTTGGGAGGCCGAGGTGGGTGGATCACCGAAGGTCAGGACTTCAAGACCAGCCTGGCCAATATAGTGAAACCCCATCTCTACTAAAAGTACAAAAAGTAGCCAGGCATGGTGGTGCATGCCTGTAATTCCAGCTACTTGGGAGGCTGAGGCAGGAGAATCACTCGAACCTGGGAGGTGGAGGTTGCGGTGAGCCGAGATTGTGCCACTGTACTCCAGCCTGGGTGATAAAAGCAAAACTCCATCTCAAAAAAAAAAAGAAAAAAGAAAAGAAAAGAAAAGAAAAGAAAGAATGAGGCATTCCTACAAGATCAAGAAAATAGCCTCAAAAAGGCAAATTTAAGAGTTGTTGGCTTTAAAGAGAAGATAGTATAAAGAAATAGGAGTAGAAAGTTTATTCAAAGGAGTAACATAGAACTTCCCATACCTAGAGGAAGACATCAATATCAAAGTATAAGAAGGTTAGATAACACCAAGCAAATGTAACCCAAAGAAGACTACTACAAAGCACTTAGTTATCAAATTCTCATAGCTAAAGGATAAAGAATGGATTCTAGGCTAGGCACCGTGGTTCATGCCTATAATCCCAGCACTTTGGGAGGCCGAGGCAGGCGGATCATGAGGTCAGGAGACTGAGACCATCCTGGCCAACACGATGAAACCCTCTCTCCACTAAAATTACAAAAAATTCTCCAGGCTTGGTGGTGGGCACCTGTAGTCCCAGCTACTCTGGAGGCTGAGGCAGGAGAATGGCATGAACCCTGGAGGCAGAGCTTGCAGTGAGCCGAGATAGTGCCACTGCACACCAGCCTGGGTGTCAGAGCGAGACTCCGTCTAAAAAACAAAACAAAAAAATGATTCTAAATACAGCAAGAAAAAAGAAACAAATATCATACAATGGAAGTTCAATACATCTGGCAGTAGACATTTCAGCAGAAACTTTTCAGGTCAGAAAAGAATAGCATGACATATTTAAAGTACTGAAGGGAAAACAAAAACGTTTACCCTAGAATAATATATCTGGTGAATTTCCCCTTCAAACATGAAGAAATAAATCTTTCTCAGACAGAGAAAAGCTGAGTGATTTAATCAACACCAGATTTGATCTCCAAAAAAAAAAAAAATTGATAAAGGAAATACTTCAATTTAAAAAAAGGGATGTTAATGAACAACAAAAAAACAGCTAAAGGTACAAGACTCACTGCTAATAGTAAGTACACAGAAAAAGACAGAATATTATAACACTGTAACTGTGATGTGTAAACTACTCATATCTTAATTAGAAAGACTAACGATGAACCAATAAAAATAATAACTTCAGCAACTTTTCAAGACATAGTTCAATAAGATACAAATATTAATAACAAAAAGTTTCAAAGCAGGGGAATTAAGTTATAACGTACAGTCTTTATTGGTTTTTGTTTGTTTATGTAAACAGTGTTATGTTTTTATCAGGTTAAAATAATGGGTTACAAGAAAGTATTTGCAAGCCTCATGTTCACCACAAATGTAAAACATACAATGGATACACACACAAAAAAGCAAAAAAATTAAATCACACCACTAGAGAAAATCACCTTCACTAAAAGAAAGACAAGAAGGAACGAAAGAAGGAAGAAAGAGAAGACCACAAAACAACCAGAAAACACGTAACAAAATGACAAAATAGGTCTTTACTTATTAATAATAACATTGAATATAAATGGACTAAACTCTCCAATCAAAAGACATAGAGTGGCTGAATGGATAAGAAAACAAGCCCAGTGATCTGTTGCCTGGGAAAAACACACTTCACCTATAAATATACACATAGACTGACAATAAAATGATAGAAAATGATATTCCATGCAAACAGAAACCAAAAAAGAATAGAAGTTACTCTACTTATATCATAGTATATTTCAAGACAGAAACTATAAGAAGAGACAAATAATTTCAATATATGATGATAAAGGGTCAATTTAGCAAGATAATACAACAATTTGAAATGTATATGTACCCAATGATAGAACACACAGATACAAAAAGCATATAATTTTTAGAGCTAAAGAGAGAGATAAACTGCTATACAATAATAGCTGGAGACTTCAACACTCTTCTTTCAGTGTTGACAGATCTGACAGAGAAAACCAACAAAAAAATTTGACTTAATCTGCACTATAGACCAAATGGATCTAATAAATATGTATAGAACATTTCATCTGTATTTGTCAGGGTTCTCTAACACACACACACAAAGGGGAGTTTATTAAGTAGTATTAACTCACATGGTCTCAAGGTCCCACAATAGGTCATCTGCAAGCTGAGGAGCAAGGAAGTCAGTCCGAGTCCCAAAGCTGAAGAACTTGGAGTCTAATGTTTGAGGGCAGGAAGCATCCAGCACGGGATAAAGATACAGCCTAAAAGGCTAAGCTAGTCTAGCCTTTTCATATTCTTCTGCCTGCTTTATATTCTGCCCATGTTGGCAGCTGATTAGATGGTGCCCACCTAGATTAAGGGTGGATCTGCCTTTCCCAGTCAACTGACTCAAATGTTAATCTCCTTTGGCAACATCCTCATAGACACACAGGATCAATACTTTTCATCCTTCAATCCAATCAAGCTGACACTCAGTATTAACCGTCATATCATCCAAGAGTTGCAGACTACACATTCACTTTCTCAGCCCACAGATTATTTTCAAGGATAGACCATAAGTTAGGTCACAAAACAAGTCTTAAAACATTCAAAACCTGAAATTATATTAAGTGTCTTCTTTGACCACAGTGAAATAACAAATGGAATATTGGAAGCTATACATATAAATGGAAATTAATATGTGTTTAAATGACCTATGGGTCAATGAAGAAACTAAGAAAGAAAATAAACAATTTCTTGAAACAAATGATAATGGAAACACAGCATAACAAAACCTATAGGATACAGCAAAATCAGTACTAAGAGGGAAGTATATAGCTATAAGTGCCTACACTTAAAAAAGAAGAAATTAAAAAAAAAAAGCCATGAAGCCATGCATTTAAAAAAGAAACTAGAAAAGCTAACTGGGCACAACGGCTCATGCCTGTAAATCCAACACTTTGGGAGGCTGAGATGGGAGAATTGCTTGAGTCTGGTAGTTTGAGATCAGCCTGGCAAAACTCCATCTCTGTTAAAAATTTAGAAAGTTAGCTGGTCATGGTGGCACATGCCTATAGTACCACATACCTGGGAGACTGTGATGGGAGAATCAGCTGTGCCTGTGAGGGTGAGGCTGCAGTGACCCACGCAATTGCACTTTCAGCCTGGGCAACCAGAGT
>NW_012117711.1:565734-628296 GCF_000951035.1 Colobus angolensis palliatus | reverse complement strand
TTTTTGAAAAGTTAAACAAAATACACAAAACTTTAGCCAGAATAACTAAGAAAAAAGAAAGAAGATGTAAATAAAATCAGAGATGAAAAGGGAGACATTACAACTGATATCTCAATAATGCAAAGGATCATTAATGGGTGTTATAAACACCTGTATGCCAATAAATTGCGAAATCTAGAAGAAATGGACAAACTCCTAAATGCATACAACATACCAAGATAGAACCATGAAGAAATTCAAAACCTGAGCAGAAAAATAACAAATAACAAGACCAAAACTGAAATAAAGAGTCTCTCAGTAAAGAAAAGCCCAGGACCCAATGGCTTAGCTGCTGAATTCCACCAAACTTTTAATGAAGAACTAATAGCAATCTCATTCAAACTATTCCAAAAACTAGAGTAAAACAGCATACTTTCCAACTCATTCTGAGACCAGGAGTACCCTGATACCAAAACCGGGCAAAGACATATCAAAAAAAAAAAAAAAAAAAAAAAAAAAAAACTAAAAGCTAATATTCCTGATGAATATTTGCAAACTTCCTATCTGACAAGGAATCAATAAACAATATATAAGGAGTTCAAACATATGAGAAATAGGAAAAAAGTTGTCATTTTTCTCTGGGAAAAAGTCTAATAATCCAATTTAAAAATGGGCAAAAGATCTGCATAGACATTTCTCAAAAGAAGACATACGAATGGCAAACAGGTATACGAAAATGTGCTCAACACCATTGATCATCAGAGAAATGCCAATCAAAATTACAATGTGATATCTTACCACAGTCAAAATAGATTTTATCCAAAGACAGGCAATAACAAATGCTGGTGATTATGTGGAGAAAAGGGAATCATCATACACTGTTAGTGGAAATGTATTCTAGTACAACCACTATGGAGAACAGTTTGGAAATTCATCAAACCATTAAATATAGAGCTATGATGTGATCCAGCAATCCCACTACTGGGTACATACCCCTACAAAAGGAAATTAGTATATCACAAAGATATCTATACTCCCATAATTTTTGCAGCTCTGTACACAATAGCTAAAATTAGAAAATAACCTAAGTGTCCATTAACAGATGGATGAATAAAAATTGTGGTGTATATATACAATGGGATACTATTCAGACATACAAATGAATGAGATTCACTAATTTGCAATAACTTGGATGAAACTGAAGGTCATTATGTTAAGTGACATAAGCCAGTTACAGAAAGACAAACATCACATGTTCTCACTTATTTGTGGGATCAAAAATCAGAATAAACTTAGGGATATAGAGAGTACAAGGATTGTTAAGAGAGGCTAGGAGGGGTACTGGTGGGGATGGCTAATGTGTTCAAATAATAGAATGAATGAGCAAGTCCAAGTATTTGATAGCACAACAGGGTGACTATAGTCAATAATAATTTAATTGTACATTTTAAGATAACTAAGAGAGTATCATTGGATTGTTTGTAACACAAGGGATAAATGCTTGAGGGGTGGATACCCCATTTTCTATGATGTGAATATTATTCACTGAATGCCTGTATCCAAATATCTCATGTACCCCATAAATATACACTCATATGGTTTGGCTGTGTCCCTACCCAAATCTTATCTTGAATTGTAGCTCCCATAATTCCCACATGTCATGAGAGGGAACTGGTGAGGGGGTAATTGAATAATGGGAGCAGGTCTTTTTTATGCCTTTCTTATGATAATGAATAAGTCTCATGAGATCTGACAGTTTTATAGAAGGGAGTTCCCCTGCACATGCCCTCTTGCCTCCTGCCATGCAAGATATGATTTTGTTCTTCATTCACCTTCTGCTATGATTGTGAGGCCTCTCCAGCCATGTGGAACTGTGAGTCAATTAAACTTCTACCCTTTATAAATTACCCCAGCTGAGGTATGTCTTTATTAGCAGCACGAGAACAGATAATGCAGTAAATTGGTACCAGGTAATGGAGAACTGCTGTAAAGATACCCAAAAATGTGAAAGTGACTGGAACTGGGTAACAAGCAGAGGTTGGAATAGTTTGGAGGGCTCAGAAGAAGACAGGAAAATGTAGAAAAGTTTGAAACTTCCTAGAGACTTGGAGGGCTCAGAAGACAGGAAGATGTGGGAAAGTTTGAAACTTCCTAGAGACTTGTTGAATGACTTTGACCAAAATACTGATAATAATATGAACACTAAAGTCCAGATGAGGTGCTCTCACATGGAGATGAAGAACTTGCTGGAATCTGGAATAAAGGTCACTCTTGCTATGCAAAGAGACTGGTGGCATTTTGCCGCTGCCATAAAGATCTGTGGAATTTTGAATGTGAGAGAGATGAATTAGCATATCTGACAAAAGAAATTTCAAAGCAGCAGAGCATTCAAGAGGTGACAGAGCATAAAAGTTTGAAAAATGTGCAGCCTGATGATGCAGTAGAAAAGAAAAACCTATTTTCTGGGGAGAAATTCAAGCTAGCTGCAGAAATTCGCATAAGTAACAAGGAACCAAATGCTAATTACCAAGATAATGGGGAAAATGACTCCAAGGCATGTCAGAGACCTTCACAACAGCCGCTCCCATCACAGGTCCAGAGGTCTAGGAGAAAAAAAAAAAAAAAAAAAAAAACGGTTTCCTGGGCCAGGTTCAGGGTCCCCCTGCTGTGTGTAGCCTAGGGACTTGGTGCCATGCATCCCAGCTGCTCCAGCCATGGCATAAAGAGGCCAAGGTACAGTTCAGGCCATGGCTTCAGAGGGTGTAGTCCCTTTTCCTTGGCAGGTTCCATGTGGTGTTGAGCCTGTGGGTACACAGAAGTCAAGAACTGTGGTTTGGGAACCTCAACCTAGATTTCAGAGGATGTATGGAAATGCCTGGATGACTAGGCAGAACTTTGCTGCAGGTGTGGGGCCCTCATGGAGATCATCTGCTAGGGGAGTGCAAAAGTGAAATGTGGGGTTGGAGCCCCCACACAGAGTCCCCACTGGGACACTGCCTAGTGGAGCTATTAGAAGAGGACCACCATCCTCCAGAACCCATATGGTAGATCCAACAACAGCTTACACCATGCACCGAGAAAAGCCACAGACACTCAACACCAGCCCCTAAAAGCAGCCAGGAGGTGGGCTGTACTTTGCAAAGACACAGGGGTTAAGCTTCCCAAGACCATGGAAACCCACTTCTTGCATCACTGTGATCTGGATGGGAGATATGGAGTCAAAGGAGATCATTTTGGAGCGTTAAGATTGGATTGCCCCACTGGATTTTGGACTTGAATGGGGCCTGTAGCCCCTTTGTTTTGAACAATTTCTCTCATTTGGAACAGATGTATTTACCCAATGCCTGTATCCCCATTGAATGTAGGAAGTAACTAACTTGCTTTTGGTTTTACAAGTTCATAGGTGGAAGGGACTTGCCTTGTCTCAGATGAGACTTTGGACTGTGGACTTTTGAGTTAATGCTGAAATGAGTTAAGACTTTGGGAAACTGTTGGGAAAGCATGAATGGCTTTGAAATATGAAGACATGAGACTTGGGAGGGGGGAAGGATGGAACGATTTGGTTTGGCTGTGTCCCCACTCAAATCTCATCTTGAATTGTAGCTCTCATAATTTCCACGTGCTGTGGGAGGGACCAGTGGGAGGTAATTGAAGCATTGGGGTGGGTATTTCCCATGATGTTCTTTAATAGTGAATAAGTGTCATGAGATCTGATGGTTTTATAAAGGGGAGTTGCCCTGTACACACCCTCTTTCCTGTCATCATGTAAGATGTGACTTTACTCCTCATTTGCCTTCTGCCATGATAGGCCTCTCTAGCCATGTTGAACTGTGAGTCAATTAAAACTCTATCCTTTGTAAATTACCCAGTATTGGATATGTCTTTATTAGCAGTGTGAGAACAGACTAGTTCATACATTTATTATGTATTCACAAAAATTAAATATAAAAATATTTTTAAAAAGAAATAAAAGAAGAATGTATTTCTGATCTCTGAAACAACAAAGTGAGAGACTAAACACACAGAAAAAGGATGACAGAGAATGAGGGACAGCGAGAATGTTGGGCTAGTAAAGAGAGAGATCTTTTGAGATGGAGAGAATGGATCTTGAGGGAGCACACAGTATATAATTCATGTAGGAGCTCACAATCTAAAAAGTCTGTAATACTAATTGGGTACTGGGTCAGGAAGTCTATAAGAATAAATGGATTTTTAACTATAACAAAAGCCCATCAAGACTAGCAAAGATAGATTTGCAGGAATCCCCATGAACATGGTTTGATAATTTTATCAATGTTAATGTCTATAGCTCATGATATGGTCTGTGAAAGGCAGCAGGGGTTAGCCAGGACATGATTTTTAATAAATACATAAGATCAAAGGGATAAAAGACTCTAGGAAAAGAATAAATACCTCATTGAATTGCCTGACAGTACAATTCTGGCTGAAGCTATATTAAGGGGCTAAAGTAGAAGACTGAAAATATAAGAGAAAGAGACGTGAGGGAAAATGAAGGCAGAGAACATGTACAGCAAGACTGAAATAATAGGAGAATGAAAAAGATTGCAGTTTGAGATCAAACAGATTGTATTTTTTGTTGAGATTTTTGAAATGGTCCCAGTAGATGACAAGATCTAAAATTTTATATTTTACATTACAGTAGAGAGCCCCACACTTTTTAACATGGCTCATAAGGCTCTCCATGATCTGAACTTCACCAATGTCTCTGGTCATTCACCTCACCACTCTTTTCCATATTATTTGCAGTCACAATTGTTTTATTTCGGTCCTTTACATATGGCCCCTTTTTCTCAGTAAGACCTTAGCACTTTAGTCTATAAATATTTGAGTGCTTTTTATGTGACAGTCATTATTCTAAATGCCAAGGCTACAACAATGGATAGAACAAAAAGGTCCCTGCCCTCTTGGAGCTTATATTTTGGCAGCAGAAGTGTCATTAATCAAATAAGTCATAAACATATTATTGCAAATTATTATAAGAGATAGGAAAGAAAAGAACAGAATACATTGGGAAACTGGAATATTCTCTTACCTCATCCTCCCTCCCCTTCTAGACTCAACAAAATCCAGTTTATTGTCCAGGTTCAAAGTTAAATATCATTTCTTCAGTGAAGCCTGTCTCTGACGATCCAGACTAGGTGATAGCTCCATGTAAGACACTATTATTGCATCTCCACTTCTCTTTCATATCACTTACCAAAATTCTGAGTACTTGGCTGGGCATGGTGCCTCATGCCTGTAATCCCAGCACTTTGGGAGGCTGAGGCGGGTGGAACACCTGAGGTCAGGAGTTGGAGACCAGCCTTGCCAACATGGCGAAACCTAGTCTCTATTAAAAATACAAAAAAATTATCCAGGTGTGGTGGCAGTCACCTCTAATCCCAGTTTCTCGGGAGGCGGAGGCAACAGAATCCCTTGAACCCAGTAGTTGGAGGTTATAGTGAGCTGAGATTGCGCCATTGCACTCCAGCCTGGACTACAGAGTGAGACTTCATCTCAAAAAAAAAAAAAAAAAAAAAAAAACTTGTTAAATATTTGTCCCCGATCATCTCATAGATTTAAGCACTGTGAAGGAAAAGACTGTGTCTGTTTTGTTCACCTCTGTGTATCCTCCCTCTGGCCTATGAATTTGAAAGAGATGGAGAAGCAGAAAGAGAGGTTTAGTATTGCAGAGGGAGTTCAGGGTTTGTTTCATTTAAGACTAAGAGGTGATTCGAGTATTCCATGAATAGATGAAAGCTATGAAGATGTTTATTTATAATGAAATAGATTTCCAAAGACACAGTAGAGGAGATATCAAGACTACTGATTGGATGTGTCAGGAGAGAGGGGACAGGAGCTATTATACAAAAAGTTGAGAATCAAAGAGAAGAGAGTTTTTGCGAGATGTTTATTGAGCATTAAAGCAGTGAGAGTATAGAAGATGGTACATTTGGAAATGCTGAATTGAATGGGTCAGATATGGAACTAGCAATCCTTAGTATTCTGAAAATTTCACGAATAAAGGCTCTATCGCTGCTCTCGGGTAGAGACAACTTATTTATATTCAGAAACCAGTTTCTCAAAATACAAAACATCCTGCAAACTACAAACAGCTGGTATTCATCACTCTCTTCCTGTTGTTAGTTTTTCTCCCTCCTTTTGGAGTTCTCCTTGTTAATCAGGTGCTTATAATCTTCACTACCAAACTCAGAATGCATAAACCATGACTAATATCCTAGGAAATGCCCAGTGCTTGCCAATGCAAAACTTCTCAATGATTAATGTGCATATGAATCACCTGGAGGCCATCTTGGATGAAGATTCTGATTTAGTAAGTCTGGGTGAGGCTTAACATTCTCCATTTCTAACAAACTTCCAGGTGACACTATTGCTGCTGGTCCACAGGCCACATTTAGGGTAGCAACAATCTAGATCAGCATTGACCAATATGGTAGACACTAGCCACGTGTGGCTATTGAGCACTTTAAATTTGGCTAGTCGAAAGTAAAACCTTTTAAGTGTTAAATACAGACTGAATTTCAAAGATTTAGTAAGAGAAAAGAATATTAAAATCTCAAATTTTTAATGTCATTTACATGCTGATTTTAATGATTTTATGATAATATGTTAAGCATTATAAGTATAATCATATTTTACTCATAATATATTTATAATAATATTTGAAATATGGTAAGTTCAACACATTATTATAATGATTTTTGCCTGTTTCTTTTTTACTTTTCAAAATATATGGCTAGTAAAACATTTAAAATGCCATATGTGGCTTGCATTAGATTTCTATTGGACAGAACTGGCCAAGATCTTTTCTAAACATCTTTTCCCAAATTTAAACTTCTTTTTCCTATCCCTGTTTACTCAGGGCCCTGAGTATTTGAATTCCAAAAAGCAGCTTGATAGCTTGCCAATAAAGCCATGTGTTAAACTAAGAAATCTACCTGAAGTTATATATACCACATTTTCTTTATCCAGTCATCTGCTAAAGGACATTTGGGTTGATTCTATAACTTCGCTATTGTGAGCAATTCTCCAATAAACATATGAATGCAGGCATATTTTTGATATAATTGATTTTTTTCCTTTGGGTAGATACCCAGTAATAGGATTCCTGGATCAAATGGTAGTTTTATTTTCAGTTCTGTCAGACATCCCAATATTGTTTTCCATAGAGATTTAGTGATTCACATTCCCATCCATGGTACATAAGCATTCCATTTTCTCCACATCCATGTCAATATCTGTTGTTTTTCTGACTTATATATAATAGCCATTCTAATTGGTATGAGATGATATCTCATTGTGGTTTTAATTTGCATTTCTCTGATGATTAGTGATGTTGAGCATTTCTTCATATGTGCTTTGGCCATTTGTGTGTCTTCTTCTTTTGAAAAAAAAAAAAAAGGCCTGTTCTTGTCCTTTGCCAACTTTTTAATAAGGTTATGTGTGGGTTTTTTGTTTTTGAGTTGTTTGAGTTTCTTGTAAATTTGGGATATTAGTCATTTGCCAGATATAGTTTGCAAATATTTTCTCCCATTCTGCAGGTTGTCTGTTCACTCTGTTGATTGTTTTGCTCTGCAGAAGGTTTTCCATTTAATTAAGTCCCATTTGTTTATTTTTGTTTTTGTTGCGTATGCTTTTGAGGTCTTAGTCATACATTTTTGTCTAAGCCAATGACTGGAAGACTTTTCCTAGGTTTTCTTCCAGTAATTTTTTTTTTTTTTTTTTTTTTGACGTAGTCTCACTTTGTCGCCCAGGCTGGAGTGCAGTGGTGCAATCTCGGCTCACTGCAAGCTCCACCTCCCGGGTTCACACCATTCCCTGGCCTCAGCCGCCTGAGTAGTTGGGACTACAGGCAACTGCCACCACGCCTGGCTAATTTTGTGTGTGTTTGTGTGTGTGTGTGTTTAGTAGAGATGGGGTTTCACCCTGTTAGCCAGGATGATCTCGATCTCCTGACCTCGTGATCCGCCCGCCTCAGCCTCCCAAAGTGCTGGGATTACAGGTGTAAGCCACTGCGCCCAGCCTCTTCTAGTACATTTTTAATGGTAAGATTGAATCAGTAATAAAAATCTCCTAATGAAAGAAAAATCTCAGGACCAGATGGTTTCACAGTCAACTTCTATCAGATGTACAAAGAAAACCTGGTACCAATCCTACTGAAACCATCCCAAAAAAATCAAGGAGGAGGGATCTCTCCCTAACTCATTATATGAAGCCAGTATAACCCTCATACCAAAGGCAAAAAAGGATACAACAACAACAAAAGAAAACCATACACCAATCTCCCTGATGAACATAGATGCAAGTATCCTCAACAAAATACTAGCAAACTGAATTCAACATCACTATCAGAAAGATAATACACCACAATCAAATGAGTTTCATCCAAAGGACGCAAGTAGATTTCAACGTATGCAAACTAATAAATGTGGTTAATCACATACAAAATAAAACTTCAAAACAAAATAAAGTCATAAACCATATTATCATCTGAACAGATGCATGACAAACATTTGATAAAATTTAGCGGCACTTCATGATAAAAGCCCTCAGCAACTAGGCACAGAAGGAACATGCCACAAAATAATAAAAGTCATTTATGAAAAACCCACAGCCAACATCCTACTGAACATCAAGCTGAGAGCCAAATCAGGAAGTCAACCTCATTTGTAATAGCTACAAAAAACTAAAATACCTAGGAATACATTTAACCAAGAAGGTGAAAGATCTTTATAAGGAAAACTAAAAAACACTGATGACATAAATTATAGATGACATAAATACATGGAAAAATATCCCATGCTCATGGATAGGAAGAATCATTATGTGAAAATGACCATCTTGCAGAAGGCAATCTATAGATGCCAATGTCATTTTCCAAAGAATTAGAAAAAATAATCTTAAAATTCATATGAAACCAGCCAAAGCAATCCTAATAGAAAGGAACAAAGCCAAAGGCATCACATTAACAGATTTCAAATTATACTATAAAGCTACAGTAACCAAAATAGCATAGCATTGGTATAAAAATGGACACATAGACCAATGAAACAGAACAGAAAACTCAGAAAGAAATTCACATACCTACTGCCAACTGATCTACAAAGTCAACAAAAACATACACTGGGGAAAGAACACCCCATTCAATAAATGGTGCTGGGAAAATTGGAGTGTCATATGCGGAATAGTGAAACTGGAACCTTATCTCTCATCATATGCAAAAATTAACTCAAGATGGAGCAAGAGTTAAATATAAGACCTGAAACTACAGGTGAAGTTTTAATGGCTGTTAAAGTCATAAAGCAGTCTTCTGCCACAATAATGTGCCAGAGACACTCACATTTATTCCACAAAGAATTATGTGTATACATTAATCTATGTAAATTTTAGTCAAAACTTAGATGTTGACAAAAAGCCAGTATGTAATCTATGCTGCTTATGCATTTGCCCCACGGCAGCTGAACAAAAACCAAGAATCATGTAGCACTACAGGTCCTGAAACAGGGTGTCCAGATTTAGTAAATAAATATGAAGGATGCCCAGTTAAATTTGTACTTCAGATAAACAATGAATAATATTTTAGTATAAGTGTACCCCATTTAGGACATTCTTTTTTTTTTTTTTATTATACTTTAAGTTCTAGGGTACATGTGCATAACGTGCAGGTTTGTTACATATGTATACTTGTGCAATGTTGGTGTGCTGCACCCATCAACTCGTCAGCACCCATCAATTCATCATTTATATCAGGTATAACTCCCCAATGCAATCCCTCCCCCCTCCCCCCTCCCCATGATAAGCCCAGTGTGTGATGTTCCCCTTCCCGAGTCCAAGTGAACTCATTGTTCAGTTCCCACCTATGAGTGAGAACATGCGGTGTTTGGTTTTCTCTTCTTGTGATAGTTTGCTAAGAATGATGGTTTCCAGCTGCATCCATGTCCCTACAAAGGACGCAAACTCATCCTTTTTTATGGCTGCATAGTATTCCATGGTGTATATGTGCCACATTTTCTTAATCCAGTCTGTCACAGATGGACATTTGGGTTGATTCCAAGTCTTTGCTATTGTGAATAGTGCCGCAATAAACATACGTGTGCATGTGTCTTTGTAGTAGAATAATTTATAATCCTTTGGGTATATACCCAGTAGTGGGATGGCTGGGTCATATGGTACATCTAGTTCTAGATCCTTGAGGAATCGCCATACTGTTTTCCATAATGGTTGAACTAGTTTACAATCCCACCAACAGTGTAAAAGTGTTCCTATTTCTCCACATCCTCTCCAACACTTGTTGTTTCCTGATTTTTTAATGATGGCCATTCTAACTGGTGTGAGATGGTATCTCATTGTGGTTTTGATTTGCATTTCTCTGATGGCGAGTGATGATGAGCATTTTTTCATGTGTCTGTTGGCTGTCTGAATGTCTTCTTTTGAGAAATGTCTGTTCATATCCTTTGCCCACTTTTTGATGGGGTTGTTTGTTTTTTTCTTGTATATTTGTTTGAGTTCTTTGTAGATTCTGGATATTAGCCCTTTGTCAGACGAGTAGATTGCAAAAATTTTCTCCCATTCTGTAGGTTGCCTGTTCACTCTGATGGTAGTTTCTTTTGCTGTGCAGAAGCTCTTTAGTTTAATGAGATCCCATTTGTCAATTTTGGCTTTTGCTGCCGTTGCTTTTGGTGTTTTAGACATGAAGTCCTTGCCCATGCCTATGTCCTGAATGGTACTACCTAGATTTTCTTCTAGGGTTTTTATGGTATTAGGTCTAACATTTAAGTCTCTAATCCATTCTTATATAAATTATTAACTGCTTATCTGAAGTAGGAGTTTAACTGGGCATCCAATATTTTATTTGAAAATTCTACCCTGACAAAGCTTTCTACAGCTCTTTACTAAACTGTGGTTTAACCAGTTGGCATAATTGATTAATGTATTTGAATGTATCAATAGCTTCCATGCAGGAGAAGTTATCCTACTTCTTTTCCATTATGTTAATCTTTGAATTAAAAAAATCATTCACAAGAAAATCAGACTTTCTTTTGGACTTTAAGGTTTGGAGGCTTTATCACCTCATAGTTCAAAAACTATTCTAAGGCTGCTCTTATCCTTGAGTTGATATTTTTTGTCACCTTTCACAATTGCTGTCCTCAAAGCCAATGAAAAATAAAAATCAATTTAATTAACATAAAACTATTGAATAAAGTTTTCCTTTGGGATTACCAGCTTCTTCTGTACCTTGACATGAAGATAGACATGACATGACTTGCTGATAGAGTCAGGGACAAGATAACTCACATCACAGGGCCAAGAATCCATCTTTTCCAGAGATTTTGTGATCCCAGATGATTTCACTCAGAACTCAAACTGCAGTTTGGCATTTTTATGGATTTGAGATATAATATTATCTAGATTAATAGTACTTGATCATGACACTGTCCTGGTACACAGGGAAAACTAGTAAAAGTTCAAGGATTTTACGTTCTCTATTTCTTCCTTTGGCCCAAGCTGGTAGGCAGTAAGCATATTTACTCAGGGAAGGTTGACATAATAAAACCTCTCTTCTGACAAACAACAATGTGAAACACTTAATGATTTCACTTTCTGCTCCTGGCCTGTTGCTCCCATGCTGAAGCATGTCAGAATATTCAATTTTGTTTCCTTATTTTTCCCCTGAGGAGAGGGTGGCATTAAGTTTTCATACTGAATGATAAACCTATCTCATTTAAATAACAAACTGAATGAAATCCCTTCTTATTTGCTTTTTAAAAATACAAAAGACATTTTCCTAGATGTCAGGTGGTGCATTGGGAACGTGCATTTAAATCTCATTACTCTAATGGGAATAAAGTACAGAAGTACAGATAGGAAGAAAGCTATAGCAACTAAGAGAACAGTAGGGAGGGTCACCAACAAATGAAAAATTACTAAATATTTTAGGAGAATAAAGTGTGGGGATGAGAGATATCTGTTGAATATTGCACTCTTAAATAGAAAAGAAAAATGTCTCTCTTACTCCAAAATCATTAAAATGTTTAATAATATTATTTTGTAAAATTTTGCCACACTTTATAGAACTAGTTGATCCTAAAGAATATATTTCTGTGTAAATATATGTGTATGTATACATGTAGTATATATGTCTGTGTACATATAAACATACTTTGATAAATTCAAATAGTTTTACAAAATTTGTTATTAAAAAAATTAGCCTTCCCCACGACTTACCCTCAGATCCCAAGACTACTCCTTTCAACAAATTAAATTACTTCTGAAATTAACTTTGTATTAAACAAAAACATTATCATACTTTATGTTCATTATTAGATATAATTCTATGATTTCATTTTTTAGCTTTTAGATTGAGGTATAATTGACAAATAATAACCACATATTTATTCTAGAAAAATATTGAGTATATTTATGTATATGTTTTGATATATGTAAATTACATTGTGAAATGATTACCACAATCAAGCTAATTACATATCCATTGCTTCTCATAGTTACAATACTTTTCTCTGTTGATAAAATTTTTAATATCTACTCTCTAAGTAAATTTCAGGTATAAAATACAGTACTATTAACTATAGTCAACATGATGTACATTCATTCTCCAGAATTTATTCATCCAGCATAACTGAAGCTTTGTACTCTTTGATCAACATTTCTCGATTTCCTTCATTCCCCACCTCCTGGCAACCAAAATTCTACTTTCTTTTCCTATGAGTGCAAAGTTTTTAGATTCCACGTGTAAGCGCGTATTAGTCCATTTTCATGCTGCTGATAAAGACATATCTGAAACTGGGAAGAAAAAGAGTTTCAATGGACTTACAGTTCCACGTGGCTGGGGAGGCCTCACAATCATGGCAGAAGGCAAGGAAGACCAAGTCACATCTTACATGGATGGTAGCAAGCAAAAAGAGAGTTTGTGCAGAAAAACTCTTCCATTCTAAAACCATCAGATATTGTGAGACTTATTCACTATCATGAAAACAGCACAGGAAAGACCCACCACCATTATTTAATTACCTCCCACCTACCACAACACATGGGAATTCGAGATGAGGTTTGAGTGGGGACACAGTCAAACCACAGCATTCCAACCCTGGCCCCTCCAAAATCTCATGTCCTCACATTTCAAAACAAATCATGCTTTCCCAACAGTCCTCCAAAGTCTTAACTCATTTCAGGATTAAAAGTCCACAATCCAACATCTCATCTGAGACAAGGCAAATCCCTTCCACCTATGTGCGTGTAAAATCACAAACAGGTTAGTTACTTCCTAGATACCATGAAGGTATAGGCATTGGGTATATACAGCCATTCCAAATGGGAGAAATTGGCCAAAACAAAGGGGATACAGGCCCCATGCAAGTCCATAATCCAGTGGGGCAGTCAAATCTTAAAGGTTCCAAATTATCTCCTTTGACTCCATATCTCACATCCAGATCATGCTGATGAAAGAGGTGGGTTTCCATGGTCTTGTGTAGTTCTGCCCCTCCTGGCTTTTCATGGGCTGGGTTTGAGTGTCTGTGGCTTTTTCAGGCTTACAATGCAAGCTGTCGGTGGATCTACCATTGCGGGCTCAGGAAGACGGTGGTCTTCTTCTCACAGCTTCAATAGGCAGCGCCACAGTAAGGACTCTGTGTGGGGGCTCCAACCTCACATTTCCCTTCTACAGTGCTCTAGAAGAGATTTTCTATGAGGGCCCTGCCCCTGCAGCAAGCTTTTGCCTGGGCATCCAGACATTTCTGTACATCTTCTGAAATCTAGGCACAGGTTCCCAACTCTCATTTCTTGACTTCTGTGTACTGCAGTCTCAAAACCACATGGAAGCTGCCAAGGCATGGGGCTTCCATTCTCCGAAGCAACAGCCTGAACTGTACCTTGGCCACTATTAGGCTGAAGCAGCTGGAGCAGTCTAGGGACTTGGTGTCCCTACACTGCACACAGCATAGATATCCTGGGCCTGGCCCACAAAACCATTTTTCCCTCCTTCAGAGGTCTTCACTACAGCCTCTCCAGGCCTGTGATGGGAGGGGCTGTAGTGAAGACCTCTGACATGCCCTGTTTGAAATGTTGGCTATGCTATTTATCCTGATTTGATTATTATACATTGTATTACATATCAAAATATCACTTTGCATGTAATAAATATGTCAACTAAAAATAGAAAAGGAAATATATATATATATATATATTATATATATGCCATTCATCATTTGTTAGTTATATACACATCAAGCATCTCTTCTCAACTTATGGCTTGTCATTGATTCATTCTTTTACAAGTTTTATTCTTTCAAAAAATCTGTACTGAACATGTAATATATGCCTACAACAGGTCTAGGCAATTGAGCTGCAACTATGATAAAATAGACTGGAATTCTTATTCTGTCGGAGGTTACGTTTACATAGGAAAAAGAGATAGAGACCTATGATTACCAAGATACAGGAGAAACATATACAGCATGCTAAAGAGTGATAAGATTTGAGGAACAAAAACACAACAGTGAAAGAAATAGGAAGTGTCAGGAAAGGAGATTGCAATTTTAGATATTATGGCTATGAATGGCCTTACTAAAAATGTAGGCTTTGAATAAAGTTCTGCATGAGGTAAGGCATTAAACCGATAATAGTTATCAGAGGGAAGAGCATTCCAGGGAGAATATCAAGTGTCAAAGCTCCGATATAGGAGGATTACAGTTTTGGTGAGAAACATCACGTGTCATTTTAACTGCATAATTAAGTAAAAAAGTTGAAAGTTCATATCTTAAACTTTCTAAGTGGAGCAACATTAACAAGATGGCAGAATGGAAGTCTCCAGCGTTCATTTTCCTCATAGAAAATGTCAATTTGAAACATCATCCATTCATGGCAATACATTCACCAGAGCTACAGAATCTGAGAGATTACGGCACCTAGGTGGAGCACAGAGATAATAAAAGATGCATTGAAGACGGAAGGAAGAACATCTTCCTGTCACTCTTTACATCACCACATTCCCAAGCCTGTGCAGCATAGCATGAAGAAAGACACACTTCATTTGATGGAAGAAGATTGAAGACTTCACTGTGAACGCCAGAAACAGGCCCACCTCTGTAAACCTCAAGGCAAGGTTGGCCCCTGTATAATCAGAATGCAGGCTTGCCCCTGCAGATCTAGGTCCCAAAGCCACCCTAACACCAGATTGACCCCCACAGACCCAGGCACCAGGCTTGCCCATGTGGACTCAGGCACCATGCTCGCTTCCATGATCCAGGTTCTAGGCCAATCCCAGTAGCCCCAAGATTCAGGCCAGCACCCATGGACTCAGGACCTGGTCTATCCCTGAGCCAGGCTGGCACCCATGGATCCAGCATCTAGGTCCAACCCCACAGACCAAGGTTCCAAACCAGTTCACATGTCCCAGACACCAGATCTTCACCCACAGATGCAGGCACCAGGCCTAGTCTCATGTACCCAGGTTTCAGGCCCACTCGTAAACCCCAGTGTCATGCAAGCCCTTTCAGACACAAAATCTGGGCCAGCATCTGTAGACCCAAACTCCAGACCTGCCCCCACATATCCAGACAGAAGACAACCCCTGCAGATCCACATGCCAGGCCTGCCTGCTGATTGACCAAAGCACAAGTCTTGCCCACCTGAGGACTCTAGCAGCAAGCTCACCTGCAGACTCCATCAGCCAAACCACTCAGAATCTCAGGACAGACATATTAAGAACATCTTTCGTTGCCAAAGCTAGTCTGTAAAGATTGGAAGTGTTGCCTACTCCTTCAAATGATCAGAAAGGAAATACATGTACAAAATGAATAAAATAACCATTTGTCAAAGAGATGGAAATTAAAAGAACAAAGAACAATTTTAGAACTGAATACAATGACTGAAAAAAATTCCTTACAGAACTTAAAAGTAGACTTAACCAAGCAGAAGAAAGAATCAGCAAGCTTGAGGAAAGGTCATTCAAAATTACCCAATCACAGGAACAGAAAGAAAAAAGAATGAAAAAGAGTGAAGAAAGGCTACAGCATTTGTGGCACGCCATCAAGCAAACCAATATATGCATCACAGAAGTCCCATAGGAGTAAAGAAAGATAAAGGAGCAAAATATATTACTTAAATAAATAATGACAGAAACCTCCTAAGTATAGGGAGGTAAATGAACATCCAGATACATAAATCTCAAAAATCTCCAAATGGGTTAACCATTAAGATATCTTCAGTGAGACACAATACAATTAAATGGTCAAAAGTCAAAGAGAACTTCGAAAGCAGCAAGTGAAAAGCAACTCATCACACACAAGAAAATGAATGTAAGACTATTAGTGGATTTCTTAGTACTCAGTGAAAAAAAAATATAGTCAAATTCAGAATACTCTAAAGCTTAAATGGTAGTGCATAAATCTCTTTTAACTCTTACATAAAAATTAATAAACTAAAGTATTAAAAATAACTATAGCTATAATAATACTGTAATGAATATATAATATAAAAACATGGAAATTGTGACATCAGTAACATATTGTAAGGAGGGAACACAGAAATATAAATTTTCAGATGTTATCTAAATTATGTTCTTATAGCTTAAAATCAGCTATAACTATGATATATTTTCTGTAAACCCCATGAATATCACAAAAATGAAACCTATGGAGGATACATACAAGAAATAAAAAAAAGAAATGAAAGCATACCACTACAAAAAATTATCAAATATTTTAAAAAAGAGAACAAAAGAGGAAAAAAGAAATAAACTACAAAACTATCAAGAAACAATTAATAAAATGGCAATAGTAAGTCCTATTCAATCAAGTTACTTTCAGTGTAAACTGACTAAAAGTTTCAATCAAAAGACAAAGAGTTATTGAATGGGTAAACATACAAGATCCAACTATAGTCATGAGTCACAAATGACATTTTGGTCAATGACATACTTACTGCATATAGAATGATGGTTTCATATGATAATATCATATTTTACTATAACTTTATTATATTTAAATTTGTTTAGAAACACAAATACTTGCCAATGTGTTACAATTGCCCACAGTATTCAATACAGTAACATGTTGTACACATTTGTAGCCTGGGGCAATGGCTATATCATAAATCCTAGGAATTTAGTAGGCTGTGCCATCTGTGCATTTATGTAAGAACGCTCTATGATGTTCACACAATTATGAATTCATCTAATGATATATTTCTCAAAACATGTTCCTATCATTAAGCTACACATGACTGTAAATGTTCTTGACAAGAAACACATTGTAACTTTAAGGACACATATATGCAGAAATTGAAGGAATGAAAAATATCTTTTATGCAAATGCAAAGAAAAGAGAGCAGGGTAGGCTATAATTACATCAGATAAAATAGACTAAGTCAAAAACTGTCACAAGAAACAAAGAATATTTTTATATAATAATAAAGAAGTTAATTCTACAAGAGCATTTAACAACTGTAAATATGCATGCACTCAACATCAGAGAATCTTAATACATAAGGCAGATATTAACAGTTCTGAACCAAAAATACACAGAAATACAATAATAGAAGGGAACTTCAATTCTCCATTTTCAACAACAAAATAGAAATTAATATCAAGAAGATCTTTCAAAACCACAAAATTGCATAAAAATTATCAACTTTCTCTTGAATGACTTTGGGGTTAACAAAAAAAAATAATGCAGAAATTTTAAAAAAATTTGAAATAAGCGAAATTAGAAACACAATATAACAAAATCTCAATGTAGTAAAAGCAGTGTTGAGGATAGTTTATAGCACTAAATGCCTAATACAAAAAGTTAGATATCAAATTAATGATCTAACACCACCACTAGAAGAACTAGAAAAATAAGAACAAGCTTAACTCAAAGCTAACAGAAGAAAACACATCACTAAAATCAGAGTGAAACTGAAATTGAGACCCAAAAATCCATACAAAGAATTAATGAAACTAAAAGTTGGTCCCTTAAAAGCATAAACAAGATTGACAGATGTCTAGCTAGATTTACAAAGAAAACTGAGAAGATCCTAATAAAAACAATCAGAAGTGACAAAGGTGATATTTCAATCAATCGGCAAAAAATAAAATAAATAAAGAAGATCCTGAGACTATTTGGAACACTTCTATGCACAGAAACTATAAATTCTAGAGGCAATAAATCTGGGAAACACACAACTTGCCAAGATAGAATCAGGAAGAAATTGAAACCCTGAACAGATCAATACAGAGTTTGCAAATTGAATCAATAATAAATAACCTACCAAACAAAAAGCCACAAAGTAGATGGATTCACAGCCAAAGTCTACCAGACATACAAGGAAGATACCAATTCTATTGACACTATTCCAAAAAATCAAAGTGGAGGAACTATGAAGTCAGCATCACTCTGACACCAAAATCTGGCCAAGATACAGTGGAGAGTGAAAATCAAAGTCCAAAATTCCTGATGAACATGGATGCCAAAATTCTCCAAAATACTAGCAAAATGAATCCAGCATCACATCAAAAAGCTAATTGACTAAGATCCAGTAGGCTTCATTCTTGGGCTGCAAGGTTAGTTCAATATATGACAATTAATAAATGTGATTCATCACATAAAAAAGAATTTCAAGAATATATGATGATCTCAATAGACATGAAACAACCTTTCAATAAAATACAACATCCCATCATGATAAGAACCCTCAGTAAACTAGGCACTGAAGGAATATACCTCAAAATAATGAGTGTTGTCTATGACAACACATAGCCACATCATACAGAAAAAGCAAAAGCTGGAAGCATTCCCCTTGAGAACTCAAAGAAGACAAAGTCGCCCACTCTCACCACTTCTATTCAACATAGTACTGGAAGTCCTAACCAGAGGAGTCAGGAAAGAAATAAATAAAATCCATCCACTTAGTAAAAGAAGTAAAACTACCTCTCTTTGCTATTGATATGATTCTACACCTAGAAAACCCCAACACAACCAAAAGGCTCCTGGAACAAATAAATGACTTCAGTAAAGTTTCAGGATACAAAATCAATGAACAAAAATCAGTAGCATTGTTATACACCAATAATATTCAACCTGATAGCCATATCAAGAACAGAATCCCATTTACCATAGTCACAGAAAATGAAATGCCTAGGAATACATCTAACCAAGGAGGTGAAATATCTCTACAGAAGAGCTACCAAACACTTCTGAAAGAAATCATAGATGACCCAAAAAATGAGAAACATTCCAAGCTCACGGATTGAAAGAATTAATATTATTAAAATGGCCATACTGCCCAAAGGAATCTACAGATTTGATGCTATTCCTATCAAAACACCAATGATATTTTTCACTGAATCAGAGAAAAACTATTATAACATTCATATGGACTCAAACAGATATGTAGTCCAGTGGAACAGAATATAGAAACCAAAAACACAGCCATACACTTACAGCCATCTAATCTAATCTTCCACAAAATCAGCAAAAATATACAATGGAGAAAGGGCTTCCTTTTCAATAAATGGTACTTGGATAGTTGGCTAGTAATATGCAGAATAATAAAACTGGATCCCTACTTCTCATCGTAAACAAAAATTAATAAAAGGTGAATTAAAGATTTAAACTTAAGACCTCAAACTATAAGAATCTTAGAAAAAAAAAAAAAAAAACAGGACACCATTCTGGATATCAGCTTGGGGAAATAATTTATGAATAACTCTTCAAAAGCAATTGCAACAAAAACAAAAATTGACAAGTGGGAACTAATTCAACTAAAGAACTTCTGCACAGCAAAATGAGCTATCAACAGAGTAAACAGACTACCTATAGAGTGAGATAAAATTTTAGCAAATTTTACATCCAACAAATGTCTAATCTGCAGAATCTACAAGAACTTAAATAATTGAACAAGAAAAAAATGCCTTGAAAAAGTTCAACACCATATTAAAATGATCATACACTATGATCAAGTTGGATATATGCCAGAGATTCAGAATGATTCAACATAAACAAATCTATAAATGTGATACACTTCATTAAAAGAAGACAAGAACCATATGATCATCTTAAGAGATGCAGCAAAAACATTTGACAAAATTCAACATCTTTTCATGATACAAACTCTTGACAAAAAAGGTAAAGAAGTGTGAACTTCAAATGTCTGAGACAGATCTCAGTTAATTTAGAAAGGTTTCTGCCAAATTTGAGGACACATGCTTGTGACACAGCCTCAGGATGTCCTGACAACATGTGCCCAAGATGGTCAGAGCACAGTTTGGTTTTATACATTTTAAGGAGACATGCAACATGAATCAACAAATGTAAGATGAACATTGGTTCAGTCTAGAAAGGCGGGACGACTCAAGGCAAAGGTGGGACAACTTGAAGTAGGGGGAGTTTCCAGGTCATAGGTAGATTAAGAGACAAATGGTTGCATTCTTTTGGGCTTCTGATTAGCCTCTCCAAAGGAGGTAATCAGATATGCATTTATCTCAGTGAAAAGAAGGGTGACTTTGAAAAGTATGGGAGGCAGCTTTGCCCTAAGTTCCCAGCTTGACTTTTCCCTTTAACTTAGTGATTTTGAGGTCCCAGGTTTTATTTTCCTTTCACAGAAGAGTGTACATAAATACACTAAGGGCCATATACAGCAAACCCACAGCTAACATCAAACTCAACTGTAAAAAGTTCAAAGCTTTTTATCGAACATCAGAAATAAGACATGATGTCTGCTCTTGCCACTTCTATTCAACATAATACTGGAAGTACTAGCCAGGGTAGTCAGGCAAGAGAATAATGAATAAAAAGCAGCCAAATAGGAAAGAGAAAAGT
Source organism: Colobus angolensis palliatus (assembly GCF_000951035.1). Classification (NCBI taxonomy): domain Eukaryota; kingdom Metazoa; phylum Chordata; class Mammalia; order Primates; family Cercopithecidae; genus Colobus; species Colobus angolensis. The sequence goes on along the minus strand of NW_012117711.1, from coordinate 607,480 downwards.
TAAATTGTCCCTGTCAGCAAATTATACGATGTTTTATATAAAAAACTCTGAAGACTCTACCACAAAACTGTTGGAACTAATAAATTCAGTAAAGTTGTGGGATACAAAATCAGCGTATGATAATCATTAGCATTTACATACACTAACAATGAACTGTCTGTAAAAGGAATCAAGAAAGCAATCCCATTAGAATAACTACAAAGTACAAATTCTTAGAAATACATTTATCCAGAAAGGGGAAAGTCCTGTACCTTGTGAAAACCATAAAACATTCATGAAAGTAATTGAAGGTATATGTAAAATGAAACATATAACATGTCTTTGGATTTAAAGAATTTAGATTGTTAAAATGTTGAGACTACTCAAAGCAATCTACAGATTCAGTGCAATCTCTTTCAAAATTCCAATGACATTTTTTACAGAAATAGAAAAAACAATTTTAAAACTCATATGGAATAACCACTTTAGACTGAGTAGCCAGAGCAATCCTGAACAAAAATAATAAAATTGGAAGCATCAGACAACCTGACTTTAAAATCTATCACAAAGCTACAGCAATTAAAACATCATAGTACAGGCATAAAAACAGACATATAGACCAATGTGACAGAACAGAGAGCCCTGAAGTAAATCCATGAATTTATTGTCAATTAATTTTCAACAAAAGTGCTAGGAACATACAATGGGGACAAAACAGTCTTTTCAATTAATGATATTGAAACAACTGAATATTCACATGCAGAATAATGAAATTAGACCCTTATCTTACATGCTCTACAAAAATCAACTAAAAATGTGTTAAAGACAGAGTAATATCTGAAACTCCAAAACTACTAGAAGAAAACATAGGAGAAAAACTCCATGACATTGGTCTGGGCAATTAATTCTTTTATAGGACCCCAAAAGCACAGGCAACAAAAGCAAAAAATAGGAAGAGGATTTTCTCTAAAGCTTCTGCATAGCAATGAAATAATCAACAGAATAAAGAGATGACATAGGAAATAGTCAAAAATATTTGTAAACCATATATCTGATGAGGGGTTAATGTCTAAAATAGGCCGGGCATGGTGGCTCACGCCTGTAATCCCAGCACTTTGGGAGGCCAAGGCAGACGGATCACAAGGTCAAGAGATCGAGACCATCCTGGCCAACATGGTGAAACCCTGTCTCCACTAAAAATACAAAAATTAGCCAGGCATGGTTGCACGTGCCTGTAATCTCAGCTACTCGGGAGGCTGAGGCAGGAGAATTGCTTGAACCCCAGAGGCAGAGGTTGCAGTGAGTTGAGATCACACCACTGCACTCTAGCTTGGTGACAGAATGAGACTCTGTCTCAAAAAAAAAAAAAAAAAAAATCTAAAATACACAGGCAACTCAAACAACATGATAGTAAGAAAAGTAGTAACACAATTATAATATGAGCAAAACACTTAGTAGACATTTTAAAGATATACAAGTGGACAATAGGTATATTAAAGATGCTTAATATCACTGTCTTTTAGAGAAACACAAATTTAAAACCCAATTGATATCACCACACAACTGGTAAAATGGCTATTATCAAAAAGAAAAAAATATATAAGTTTTGGTGAGGATGTGGAAAAAATGGAACCCTTGCACATTGTTGGTGGAAATGTAAATTAGAACAGCCATTATGGAAAACAATATGGAAGTTCCTCAAAAAATTAAAAATAAACTATGATCCAGCCGTCCCACTACTGATTTTATATTGAAAGGAATTGAAATCAGTCTGATGAAGAGATATCTGCCAAGCCATGTCCAGTGCAGTACTGTTCACAATAACCAAGTTATGGAATCAACCTAGTGTCCATTAACAGGTATGGATTAAGAAAATGTGGTATACATACACAAAGGAATACTATTCAGCTTTTAAAAAGAAAAACAACCTGTAATTTACAACAATATGGATGAACCTGGAGGACATTATGTTAAGTGAGATAAACCAGGCACAAAAAGACAAATACTGCATGATCTCACTTATATGTAGACTCTAAAAACATTACACTCATAAAAGTAGAGACTAGAATGATGGTCACCAGGAGTCAAAGGGAAATAGGGGGCTGGGAGATGTCAATCAAAGGACACAAAATTTTAGTTAGGAGGAATAAATTCAAAAGATCTACTGTAGAACATGATGACTATAGTTAGTAAAGATGTATTGTGTTCTTGAAAACCACTAAGAGAGCAGATTTTAAGTGTTCTCACCACTCACAAAAATGATAAGCATATGGGGTAACATATATGTTAATATTTAAATTTATCCATTTAACAATGTATACATATTTCAAAACTACATGTAGTATACTACATATATATAATATATATATATAATTTGTTTTTGTCAACTTAAATAGTTTTTTTAACTGTGACAAAAGGTAAAGCTGTGCTTACAAAAATTATAGTCTTAAAGATATATAGTAGAACAAAAGTAGGCTGAAAATGGAGTCTGCAACAATTTCAGGAAGTTAGAAAAATAAACACAGAGAATAAAAAAAACAATAAAAAATTCAACAGAGAAAATAACCACAGCCATAATTTTGCTCTTTCAAAAGACTATAACATTTGATAGATTGTTGTATAGTCATACAATTACCCAGATTTGGTCATTACACACTGTATGCTTATATCAATATATCATATATATGCCACAAATATGTATAAATATGTATCCATAAAAATTTAAAATACCTTAGAGAAGTGATAAAGAACAATTTGTGCTACAAATAACATGAATTATTTTCATCACATAATTTTGAGCGAATGATGCCAGAATAATAAGTTTGCTTATGTGTATGATTCAAATTTATAAAGTTCCAAACAGAGAAAAAAATTCAAGGTTATTAGAAATCAGAATAGTAGTGGATTTGTGGGGCAATGATCAGGAGGGGACATGAGAAAGGCTTTATTGTTTCTGATAATGTTTAATGTCTTGATTTGGGTGGTAATTTCAGAGTTGTATTCTGTTTATTTAAAAATTATTTGAGCCATATACTTACGATTTATAAATTTTACTCTATATTTTACGTTTTAATCCAAACTTTTCCCCTAAGTCTCACATACAGTTTGGAGAGTATTTTGGTAGTCCCTATTAATATGGAAAAATGCATATACCAAACTTAGTAATCTTACAGCCCCCAGTAATAAACTCTGGAGAAACATACACATATGCATTAGGAGCAGAAGATATACATTTTGTACTCTATTCTGTCCTTAAGCAGAGTGGTGGGTAGAAATCTGTTTTCTAAAACATAACAAAACAAAGCAGAAAACAGTTAAAATAAATGAACAAGAGGTATTTACTACATGAATAAAATTTAGGAACAAAATTTTATAATTTTGATTCACAAGTTCATAGCATGACATGTACAGTCACATAGCATTTACACACTATTAAACACAAAATTCACAGATTCATTATATATACATGTGTGTATATGCATATATGTGTATATATATAGATAATTATGGAAACATAGACTATAAGGATATACGCCAAACTCATGATGGTGTTTGGGTGATTGCCTCTGAAAGTGGATAGAGTGAGTCTATTCAGAAGACCAATATTTTATGTATAACAACTTAATTCTTCCAGGTCAAAATACGTAAAGTGAGGAAAGAGAATGTAAATATTTGCTAATTTTCAGTTGTCTGTCTACAGGTGTTTGACACATTATTCTAAGTAGTTCTCTGTATTCTTTAAATTTTTCAAAACACTAAAGTGGAATAGGTGATGGGAGCAAGTTGAAGAATAAAGTATGAAACAGGTGGAGAAAGTCCCCAGGCTAGAATATGTTTACAAGTGGGCTTCAGAGAAGATGAAAACTAACTTACAAATCTGGAGAGGCTTTTGGCTCTATGCAGACTGTGTACCGCTGACATTTTCTTTCAGGAAAAATCAGAAGGGAATGTTTAGGGAAAGCTAAGGCTTCTAGTACAGAAGTCAAAAACCTTAAAACAGGAATTCTAAAACTTTAGTATGTGCCAGAATCATCTCAAAATATGGATCAATGAACTCCACCTGAGAACTTGTGAGACGAGCAAATTCTTGGGCCGCACCTCTAAAGAGAGACTGGTCAATGAGTACAAACATACAGTTAGAAGGCACACGTTTTTTGCATGTGACTATACAGCATATTTAGCATGTGCTAAATGACTATATTTAGCAACAATGTGTTGGATATTTCAAAGTAGCTTGAAGAGAGATCTTAAAATATTCCCAACACATAAAAATGATAAATACTCAAAATGATAGATACCCCCAAATATCCTGACTTGATCATTATTCATTCTATGCTTGCAACAAAATATCACACGAATCCCATACACATGAAAATATTATGTATCAAAAACGAAAAAAATAATAAATCAAAACTGTGGAGATGAGGGCCAGGTGACATTAAGGTTCCTGATGCAGGAACCTTAGGTTGAGAATAATTCCTTTCCAATAAAGCCTTCTTTATTTGACACTTGCACAACTGGTTCCTGCCTGCTCTCCCTAAAGCAAGCCTGACGTTTGATTTGCTGTGCTCCATCCCATACAGATACACTAGAGATACTCTTCACTGAAGAGAAAGACCAAGCAGGAAAAGTAGCTCTGCTTCACAGTAACTGAAGTAAACTCTTACCACCTATTCAGTTGTTCTGCTTGCAATGGGAACAAGAAAGATTACTAGGCACATAGGAAATTTCAGCAGAACAAAATAGAAATAAAAATATAAATAAAAAGATGACACAAAAGAAATGAGATATTTTAGATGACAGAATATAATTATGAAAAACAAGCAAAATATTATTACCCTTAGAGGCATGACAGAACTGTGCTGTCCAATATGTTAGCCACAAACTTCGTTTGACTATACAACCAAATTTAAATTGATGTAAATTAAATAAAATTAAATATCTCAGTTGTACTTGCCACAGCTCAAGTGCTCAGTAGCCACCTATGCCTAGTGGCTACTGTTTTAGACAATGCTATTTATAAATTCCATCATCACAGAGAGTTCAATTGGGCAGTGCTGTTCCAGGAGATAGTACAGCTCACTTCTACCACTAAAATGCAAAGGTTAGAAGAATATGAAAGGTTTTTGCACTAGCATCCCCAACTATTAGAAATAACTTCTGTTGTTTATAATTACCCAGTCTATGGTACTTTGTTATTGCAACATGAAATGACTAAGACACCACATAAAGGTAAGTTATTCCATTTGACTTTAATACACAATTGAGAAAGAGTGACATCAGCAAGATGGCAGAATATGAAGTTCCAGCTCCCATCCTTTGACATAATGAAAACCAGAGGAAACATCATCCTTTTTATAAAATAGCAAAGGACTTGGCAGATTTTCATGTTCTAGTGTTTTCTGGATGGCAGAATTTAAGAGCAACAGAATAGAATATTTTGTGGAAGAAATGTCTAAGCAAAGTGTTCAGAGTATGGTATAGCTTCTCTTGACAGTAAAATGTGAGAAGAGAGAAATAAATTGAAGTTGCAATTTATAATCAAAAGGAAAGCAGAATTTAAATATTTGGATAAGAGCTACAGCTACTGTGGAGATCAGTGTGTTGGCTATAGGATCTCACGTGGTCTGTGTATAGGGAGGCACACAGGGTGCTGGGAGCATGTGTAGCCAGTTTCAGGGGTCCTCGGATGAGTCGTCTTGCAAAGTTCATGGGTAGGCCTCGTTGCAGAGTCCACAAGCCAGATAGCAAGATGTGTGGCCAGCTGTGGAGAACCACACAACTGTTGCTGTGTGCCCCCTCCCCTTTTTCTTATTCATAGTGGTCCTAAGAGAAGTCCGTTGTGCCAATCTCCTCCATGTTTGGTGCAGGACAAGACAGAAGTGGTCCTCCTGGGCAGTGAATTGCAAGGTTGGGGAAGGTGATGATCACTTTGCCCTCACGTTCCTCCCTCCGTAGGGAAATGTGGGCCCAGAGGTCCTCTCTCAGCACCAAGTTGTGTTACCTTTGAGGAAGGGCACTGCTCTTTTTACCCTCTTCAGTGCATCCATTCTCAGATATTTTGCACCTCCATGACTCTGGAAGCTAAGCTTGACTCCAGTGCTCCCCAAAAAACTATTCCCTTCCATGAGTGATTGCCAAAATCTTTGTTTATGTCAAGGGATGAGAGCTGGAAACTCCTATTCCACCATCTTGCTGATGTCACTCCCAGTTTCCATTAAGATATTCACTTCTATTTGAGACCTCATCAGAATGGTCTTTCCTATCCACATTTACCAACATTCTGTTTATGAACACTTAGAAAATTGGCACTATTCACAATACCAAAGACTTGGAATCAACCCAAATGTCCATCAGTGACAGACAGGATTAAGAAAATGTGGCACATACACACCATGGAATACTATGCAGCCATAAAAAAGGATGAGTTCGTGTCTAAGGGACATGGATGCAGCTGGAAACCATCATTCTCAGCAAACTATCGTAAGAACAGAAAACCAAACACTGCATGTTCTCACTCATAGGTGGGAACTGAACAATGAGATCACTTAAAAACAGGAAGGGGAACATCACACATCGGGGCCTATTGTGGGGACTGGGGAGTGGGGAGGGATAGCATTAGGAGATATACCTAATGACGAGTTAATGGGTGCAGCACACCAACATGGCACATGTATACATATGTAACAAACCTGCACGTTGTGCACATGTACCCTAGAACTTAAAGTATAATAATAAAACAAAAAGAAAGAAAGAAAAGAAAATCGAGAATCTCTATGAAATGTGAGAGGGTTTTTTTTGTTGTTGTTTGTTTTGTTTTGTTTTGCTTTTTTGAGACAGTGTCTCGCTCTGTCCCCCAGGCTGGAGTGCAATGACACGATCTTGGCTCTCTGCAACTTATGCAGTGAGGCTTTTTCAGCAGCTCTCCTCTTTTTCTGATCCCTCACCAGAACTCTTTACACAGTTCCAAAGCCACTTCCACATTTTTAGGTATTTGTTACAGCAACAATCCCCTCCCTGTACCAATTTCTGCTTTGTCTAGTCATGCTGCCATAACAAAAGACCTTGGACTATGTAATTCATAGACAATAGAAATTTATTTCTCATGGTTCTGCAGACTGGGATGTCCAAGATCAAGCTGCCATCAGATTCAGTGTCTGGTGAGAGTTTGCTCTCTGCTTTCAAGATGACTCCCCTTGCTGCAATCTTACATAGTGGAAGAAGTGAAAAAGGGATAAACTCTGTGTCCTCACATGGTGGAAGGATTTAAAAGACAGGCAGCTCTCTGAAGCCTCTGTTATGAGGGCATTGATCCCATTCACAAGCGTGAAGACCTCATGACTTAATCACTTTACAAAAGACCACATCTTTTAATACAGGGAAGAGTAAGTTTCAACATACATTTTGGAGGAAAACAAATATTCAAACCATAATAATAATATGACAGCATATCTTCATTTGCTTATCACTCAGCTTTAATATTATCAATGTATGACCTATGTTGTTTCATCTACAAATGTACTCACTTTTCTTCTAAATTATTTTGATGTAAATTTCAGCCAGCATATAATTTCATCTATAAATATAATGTTCATAGCATTAAACAGAATTGTTACACCTAAATGTTAACAATAATTTCTTAATGTCAAAAATCTAGTTAGTGTTCAATTTTCTCTAATCATTTCACACTTTTTGTTTTCTTAGTTTTTTTCGCTAGATCAATAAAGGTTAGATTCATTTACATTATTAGGGGTACAAAGTGGGGATGTTCTTAATATATCACTTCTTAATAATTTTTAAAAGACTTCTCTAGAGAGAAACAGTCCTTCATCAATAATTGGTTACAATAAGAACTAGTTTCTGCAATAAATAAAGACTAATTGCTGGATTGTTTTGCTCTGAAATTCTGGCATTCACCAAAAGTCAAAATATTAATTTGGTGCTATCACATCCTTCAGAGGTGACTAATGATTTTTCAATATGTTCTTTGGAACTCATAATTTTAATCATGTTGTATAATTTAATCCATTGTAGTTGTTATTTTTCTTTATGCACAAATTGTCCCATTTTTGGTCAGTGAGAAACTATTCAAGTTAGCTCTTGAGCTTTGACATAATTTCAGTTGTTTTTGCTAGTTTTCTTGTTTTTTATTTATGAGATCTTTCTTTCCATCTTATATATTTCTTGCCTCCAACTTGGAATCATCTATTTATTTAAATAGCTCTGGTACTTTAAAGTGGAAAATAGTATTAGGAACAATGATGTAGACATTAAGGCTGTTCCTCGCTACTGGATGAATTTTTAGTGGACAGAGCTAAGGAAATAGCAATAAAATATCATGAATTGATACTGGTATTTTCAGTTAAAATCTAGGATTACATGTTTTTACTTTATTTCTTTGATTTTCTATTTGTGTTCTCTTATACTGAAGACATAGACTCCTAATTACATTACCATAGCAATATAATTACTCATTTGCTTTTTATACACATGCATATTAGTTTCATATCAATATTATTACTAACAATAAGATTACTATGTAAAAAGAGTTTCAATATAACAACACCATCATTACTGTAACAATAAGGTTAGTAAATGCAGCTTAAGGTTTTATTGCAGTTTTTTTGTCTTTAGCTATATTTCACTAAGTATATATAAATTACTGTGGTTTTCATCCATTTTGTTGAGGTATAATTGACATATAAAAAGCTGAACATATTTAATGTATACATCTCAATGAGTTTGGGGATAAGTGTACACCAGTGAAACCATCACCACCATCAACTCCATAAATATATCCATCACCTCCCAATATTTCCTCCCACCCCCTTTATTATTACTGTTGTCGTTGATAAATTTTTGATAACAACATTTAACATAACTTCAGTAATTTTAAGTATATAATACAGCATTGGCTACTATAGTCATTATGCTGCATATCTCAATAATTTATTTATCTTGCATAAGTAAAACTTTGTACCCTTAGGTATCACCTTCCCATTTCTCCCTTCTTTCAACCCCTGAAAGCCACCATTCTCTTCTCTGCTTCTATAAGTTTGGCTATTTTAGATTCTACCTATACAGTTGATTGATTATACAGTATTTACATTTCTGAGTCTGGATTATCTTACTTAATACGGTTTCTTCCAGGACCATTCATATTGTCACAAATGACAGGATTTTCTTTTTTGAGGCCGAAGAATATTCTATTGTGTATACATACTATAATTTATTTATCCATTGTTCTGTCAATAGATATTTAAATTGTTTCTACACCGTGGCTCTTGTTAATAATGCTGCAATAGACATGGTATATTATAGATACAGATATCTATACTGTATAGATATCTACAGTATAGATATCTTTTTGAGATTCTGACTTCATTTAAATATATACCATGAAAAGGGATTGCTAAATGTTATTATATTTTTAATGTTTTCTTAAAAAATTCATATTGTTTTTCATAATCGTTATACCAATTCACATTCCCACTAACATTGTACAACTTTTCTTCACATCTTCACCAACACTTGTTATCTTTTGTTTTTAAATAACAGTCATCCTAATTGGGGTGATGTGATATCTCATTGTGGTTTTGACTTACATTTTAGTGATGATTAATAATGTTGAACACCTTTTCATATACCCATTGGTTAATTGTATGCCTTCTTGGGAGAAATTTCTATTCAGATGGTTTGCCCATTTTTCACTTGGGCAATATGATTTTTGCTATTCCATCATATGAGTTATATATATTAGATTCACTCTGTATTAGATATATGGTTTGCAAATATTTTCTTTCATTATATAGGTTGTATTTTGTTGCTGTTGATTGTTTCCTTTGCTGTACAGAAGCTTTATAGTTTTATGTAATTCAACTTATTTGTTTTTGTTTTTGTTGCCTGTGCTTTTGGTGCCATATTCAAAAAATCATTGCCAAGACCAATGTTAAAAACATTTTTCCTTAAGTTTTCTTCAAAGAATTTTATGGTTTCAGGTCTTATGTATGTTTAATCCATTTTGAGTTGATTTATTGTGTATAGATGGTCCCTAACTTACAATGGTTTGACTTACAATTTTTCCACTTTATGATGGTGTGAAAGTGATATGCATTTACAATGCTCCCCAGCTTATGATGGAGTTACATCTGAATAAATTCATCATAAGTTGAAAATATCTTACATCAAAATCACACTTTCAATTTATGCTATTTTGACTTATGATGAGTTTTATTGGGACATAACTCCATCAAAAGTTGAAGATCATCCATATAGTGTAAGAAAACAGTGTAAGAAAACAACTTCATTTTAATACATGTGGATATTAAGTTTTTCCAATACCATTTATTGTAGAGGCTTTCCTTTCCTCATTGGGTATTTTTAGTGCCCTTGCAGAAAATATGCTTATCATTGCTATTGTTTTAATGTTTGTATCTCCTCTAAAATTCATATAGAAACTTAGTCTTCAGTGCAACAATATTAAGAGGTAGCATCTTTAGAAAGTGATTAAATCATGAGAGCTCCACTCTAACAAATGGGATTTGGTGCTTTTAAACAAGGGTTCAGGGAACTAGCTAACATTTGTGCCCTTTCTACTTAAGTAAGGACACAGAATTCACCCCTTCCACCATGTGAGGAAGCAGCAAGAAGGCCCTTATCAGACACTGAATTTCAGAACTTTAATCATCAATTTTTCAGCCACTCAAATTGTGAGAAAATAAATTTTTGTTATTTATGAATTGTCCAGTCTCAGGCACTTTGTTATAGCAGCGTGAACTGATGAAGACAGAAATTGGTACAAAGAAATCTGGTTTTGCCATGAGAAATACCTAAAATTGTGGACATGACTTTGGGATTGATAATCAGTACAGCGTGAAAGAGTTTGGATATGCTTGCTAGAAAAAGCCTAGATTGCTGTGAACAAAGTGTAAGAGTGATTTGTTTGGATTTAGGAGTGGAGTGCAGTGGAGAGAGCCTAAATCTTCCTAGAAATTATCTAAGTGGTCATGAGGAGAATGCCGGTATAAGTGTGGATGGTAAGGCTATTCTGATGATGTTTTAGGTGGAAATAAGAAATATTTTACTAGAAACTGGATGAAAGGCCAACCTTACTACAAAATGGCAAAGAATCTGGCTGCACTGTGTCCATATTCCATTAATTTATGAAAGGAAAATGTAAGAGCAATAAAATACAATATTTGATGGAACAAATGTCTCAGCAAAGTGTTGAGGATGTAGCATGGCTTATTTTGACCATTTGTCAGTAAAATATGAAAATGGAGAAATGAATTACAGATGAAATTTATAATCAAAAGGAAAGCAGAACTTAAAAATTTGAAAAATTCTCAACCTGACCATATAAAGAATAGAAAACGGTATTCGGGAAAGAACACCAAGGCTATGGAGAGAAGGAAACCAGACTCTATTCATAAAGACAATGGAAGGATGACCCCAAAGGCATTGCAGAGATCTTCAAGACTGCCACTCCCACCAAAGGCTCAGAATTCTAAGTTTTGAGGGCATACTTCATGATTCTCCTCCATGCATTCTGGGTCAATGGCTCCTCAGTGACTCTATCTGTGTCTCAAATAGGCACAAGTATGGCTTGGACTGCCACTCCAGAGAACACCAGTAGTAAATCTTGGTGGTGTCAACATGATACAAACTTTGCTGACATTGTGGACACATGACCACCTTCACCTAGATTTCAAAGGATGTCTTAAAGAGCTTTGGGGTCCAGGCAAAGAACTGCCAGAAGGGAGGGCTGCCATGGAGGATCCCAATAAAACAATGCCTAGCAGAGCCATGTGGTAAGGCTTCCACAGAGAGTCCCCAATAAAGCAATATCCAGCAGAGTCTGGGACTACCACAAAGAGCACCGACTGTAGCAATGCCTAGTGAAGTCTTAGAGGCATGGACATCTCCAAGACCTAAAACCAGTATAGCCATCAACATGCAACTTCAGCCTGAGAAAACTGTTGGCATGTGACTCCAACATGTGGGAGCTGATGTATGGGATGCAACCACCAAAGCCATGGGAGTGAGGCTTCCCAGGGGCTTGGGGGCCCAACTCCACACCATTGTTTCCAGAAAGGAGGGCCTGGAGTCAAAGATTATTCTTAAACTTCAAGATTTAATGTTGCTTTCCTTGTCAGGTTTTAGACTCACTTGGGACCAATTACTCCTTTTTTCTTGCCTATTTTTCACTTTTGGAATGGGAATGTCTATCACATGTCTGTTACACCATCGTATTTTGGAAGCACATAAATTGTTTGATTTCACAGGGTCACAGGTGAAAAGCAGTTTGCCTCTGGATAAATTATACATTGAGTCTCATCCATATTTGATTTAGGTGATATTTGGATGAGACTCTGGACTTTGAAAGTATGTGTTGATACTGAAACAATTTAAGACTTTGGGTACTATTGGGATGAAATGAATGCATTTTGTATATGAGAAAGCCATAAATTTTGGAGGTCCAGAGGCAAAATGTTTTGGTTTGAATATTTGTGTCCATCTAGAATTCATTTTAAAATTTAATTGTCATTGTGGTGGTTCTAAGAGGTGAGGCCTTTTGGGAAGCCATTAAGTCATGAAAGCTCCACCCTCATGAATGGGATAAACAGCATTACAAGAGAGGCTTCAGACAGCTGGCTGGCTTTTTTTATCCTTCTACCATGTGAGGACACCACAGAGTTTACACCTTTTTCACCCCTTCCACTATGTAAGATTGCAGCAAAAGGAGTCATCTTGAAAGCAGAGAGCTAGTCCTGACCAGACACTGAATCTGCTGGCAACTTGATCTTGGACTTCCCAGCCTCCAGAACCATGAAAAATAAATTTACATTGTTTATGAATTACTCAGTCTAAGGTATTTTGTTATAGCACCACAAATGAGTGAAGACAATTACTCTCACTAATTTCATATTGATTTGAAGCTTTCTATAATACAAGTTTAAAAAGTTGACATTGTAACCATTAACCAGGAATATCATACTACCACACAGGTATGATCAGACCATACAAACTGCTTTTAAAGAGAGAAAACTATGATTGCAAAATTAAAACCCCTATAGAGGGCTGGGCGCAGTGGTTCACACTTGTAATCCCAGCACTTTGGGAGGCCAAGGCAGGCAGATCCCAGCACTTTGGGAGGCCAAGGCAGTCAGGAGTTCGAGACCAGCCCGGCCAACATGGTGAAACTGTGTCTCCACTAAAAATACAAAAATCAGCCAGGCATGTTGGCAGGTGCCTATAGTCCCAGCTATTCAAGAGGCTGAGGCAAGACAATCACTTGAACCTGGGATGCAGAGGTTGCAGTGAGCCGAGATCACACCACTGTACTCCAGCCTAGGGGACAGAGCGAGACTCCATCTCAAAAAGATGTAATAATAATAATAATAATAATAAAACCTCTGTAGAGACAGAATAATTAAATTGAGGAGATCTCCAAAACTAAGGAACAAAGATGTAAAAAATGTGTCCAAAAATATAGAAAGAATCAACATAGGAATTACAATATCCACCTAATAGATGTTTCAGAACAAAAGTGAGAGAAAATAAAAGTGAGGGAATAAATAAATAATACAATAAAATTTCCCACAGTATACGGACATGAATCCTGAAATTATTTGAGCCTAGTAAGAAATCCTCTTAATTAATGACAAAATACTCACATCATTATACATCCTTTTGAATTTTCAAAGCGCCATTGATGAGAATAAGTTCCTAAACACTTCTACAGAGAAAACATGAATCATCTATGTAGAAATTAAAATTGGGCTGGCTTAAGACTTTATATCTGCAATAGAGGAGTGAGGGTTTCAAAGCTCTTAAAACTATTACTCGCCAATTAGAATTAAATGCCAAACATGAGAACATAATTAAAATACAGCCTTAGTTTTGGTTCCCATGAAAAAGATTCCAACAGACAGTTATAGGCAAAGGTTTTTTGGCAAGCATTCTGAAATAAAGCAAGAAGGTAGACAGAGAAGCTGGACACAATGAAGTTGCAACCAATACCTGAGCAGGTCCTATGGAAAACTCGAGCTGTGATCACCCTTTAGAGTTGTTCCTACTTGAGGCAACGGGGCTATGCCTTTGTATCTTTGAATAGTCATTTGATGTAGTTCAACATCTTGAAGATGGCATACATTCAGGTCATTCTCTGTGATCAAGGGCAATTCTTGTGGGGGAGGCAGATAAATAGCGGAAGGATCTACAGATTACCCAACATTACAGATTACCCTCTGTATATGTATTACTTCGTCTTCATGCTGCTGATAAAGACATACCTGAGACTGAGCAATTTACAAAGCAAAGAGGTTTAATTGGACTTACAGTTCCACGTGTCTGGGGACGCCTCATAATCATGGCGGAAGACAAGGAGGAGAAAGTCACATCTTACGTGGATGGCAGCAAGCAAAGAGAGTTTGTGCAGGAAAACTCCCTTTTATAATAACCATCAGATCTCATGAGACTTACTTACTGTAATGAGAACAGCACAGGAAAACCTTCCCCCATGATTCAATCACCTTCTGCCAGTTTCCTCCCACAACACGTGAGAATTCAAGATGAGTGAGATTTGGGTGGGGACACAGCCAAACCTTATCAGTATAGGTCATACATTCTTGCTTTTTAAAATAATTTCCCCATCTAGGAAGAGTTCTTCAGCATTCTAGATTGTTCTGTTTTCAAGTGAAACATAGAGGTATTGATAAGACAGAATACTGGTAATTCTACACTGCTACAACTGATATTAAGGCTATAACTGACAATCAACAGTCCCTTTTTGTGTTATCAATTCGACATTTCCCTCACTGGAGGGTAGCACCTTTGTCAGTCTAGTCAGCTTGCTTGGTGGTGTGACTCAGACTGTTATCTTCAAGGGGACTGAGCCTTTATTCACCATGTCCTTCTCATGTTACATTTGCTGTTCTTGTCCATTTACAATTAAAACTGAATATGGGACCAGCAAGTTAGCCCTGAGCATCAAACATATTCCTCTCTGCTCCCACTGTGTGATAGCAGCACTATCTTTCTTCCAAATGACTGGGGTCAATTATCTCTGCCAGTAGATAACTCCTTTCCTTGCCTGATGATCTTTTGGCACGAAGAGTCCAAAGTGAAGAAGTGATAGATATAACTTAAACTCAAATAAAACTTATACCTTTGAAGTGCCAAAGAAATATTGCATCAAACATCAGGCCACCCTTCCACTGGTATCACATCCAGCGATGAAAGTTTTAATAACTGCATCATAACATACTAAGGGCTATCCACACTCCACATGCCACCATAGATAGGATTACTCATTGCTAGCTGGATTGCCAAATAACCCAGGTCTGAAATACAATTTTAGTGTCTGTGTCTGCTTCCTAGGATTATTCCTGGCACCAACATTCTTAGAAATTTAAATAGAACAAACACTTGAATTAGAGAAATATAAATAAAAATCCCCAATGATATACCACTTCATACCCACTAGAATGGCTAAAATTTAAAAAGTTGACAGCACCAAGTGTTAGCAAGGATGTCATACAACTGTAAGTCATATAAATTGCTGGTATAGAATCACTATGGAAAATAGTTTGTCATTTTCTGATAATTTACCATATATTTAGCATAGGAGGCAGCAATTCCACTTCCAGGTATTTAGTCAAGATAAATAGAAACAAAAGAAAATTGAGGCAGATAGTATATGTTTCCTTTCAGCTCCACAAAAAGACCTGCACTTAGTAGCTTTATTCATTATACCACAAAACTGTAAACAACTCTAATGTCTATCAATAGAAGAATGAATAAACAAATTCTAGTATATTTGTACAATGGAATACTATTCAATAACAAATAGGAAGCAAATGCTGATGCACACAAAAACCTGGATGAACTTAGAAAGCCTTATGTTGAGCAAAAGAAGACTGAAAAAAGGTGAGTGCATACTGCATGATTCCATTTATATGAAATTTAGAACATGCAGAGGTAATTTATAGTTAGTTTGGGGTGGGGGTGAGAATGAGTACTGCAGAGATGCAGGATGAGGCTTTCTATGGTGATGATAATGTTCTATATTTTAATTAAGGTGGCAGTTCCATAGGTACAAAATCACACCTTACATAATGATAGAGATACATTCTGAGAAGTGTGTCATTGGGCAATTTTGTCTTGGTGCAAACATCACAGTTTATACAAACCTAGATGGTATTGCCTTCTACACACACAGGCTTTATGATATAGCCTTTTGCTCCTCGGTTACAAACCTATACAGCAGGTTACTGTACTGAATACTGTAGGAAATTGCAACACAGTGGTAAGTATTTGTGTATCTAAACATATCTAAATGCAGAAAAAGTATAGTAAAAATACTGTATAAAAGATAAAAATAGCATGCCTATATAGGGTACTTACCATGGATGCAGCTTGCGGGACTGGAAGTTGCTCGGGTATGTCAGTGAGTGAGTGGTGAGGGAATGTGATGGCCTAGGACATTACTGCACACTACTGTAGAATTTATAAACACCGTACACTTAGGCTACATTAAATGTACTTAAAAATATTTTTTCAAAAATAAATTAACCTTATCTTGCTGTAACTTTTTACTTTATGAACTTCAATTTTTTTTAACTATTTGATGCTTTGGTAACAACACTTAGCTTGAAACAAACATTGTAAAGCTGTAAACAATTCTGTGTATTCTTATTCTAGAAGATTTTTTCTACTTTCAATTTTTTTTATTTTTTTACTTCCTAAACTTTTTTATTAAATACTAGGGTATAAACACATATATTAGACTAGGCCTACACGTAGTTACAACAATCAATTATCACTGTCTTCCACTTCCACATCTTGTTCTACTGGAAAATCTTCAAGGACAGTAACACACATGGAGCCTATGATAACAATGCCTTCTTTTGGAATACCTCCTGAAAGACCTTTCTGAGGTTGTTTTACAGTTACCTTTTTTTCTAAATAGAAGAAGTGCACTCTTAAATAATAATAAAAAGTATACTAAATACATAAACCAGTAACACAGTTGTTTATCCTCATTATCAAGTGTTATGTAGGGTACCTAATTATATGTGCTCTACTTTTGTATGGCTGGCAGAGCTATGGGTTTATTCATACCAGCATCACCACAATCACATGAGTAAAGCATTATGCTATGATGTTACAATGGCTACAATGTCACTATGTGATAGGAATGATTAAGCTCATTATAATATTATGGGATCACCTTCATATTACGCTGTCCATGGTTGACTGAAATATGATTATGTGGTGCATGATAGTATATATTTTCAAAACTCTTTGAACTGTACATTTATATATGTTCCTTTTATTTTATGTAAACTGTATGTATACACAATACACACAAACATATATGCACATATATAAATAATGTCTTAACTTTTGCCTTTAAGAAACTAAATAAACTGTCTTTCAATCTAATATTATGCAATGTGTTGGGTTCCAAATATTTTAAATGTATTTATTATTACTAATTAGTAAGAGTGACTCTACTGTAAATCTTCTCTAATTACTTTCAGAAATGAAAAATAGTGGTATGGTATACCAAGTTCCCTTAGTATATTTCAAATGGCATTGTCTTTTTGTTTTTTTCAAAAGTGCTTATAAATGCTTTTAGAAAAATATAGCATAAAAATAGGATACCTATATAACAATCTGATTAGGAGAAATGGGATTTTCAGAATAAAAGTGATCATTTCTTAATTAACAATAACACAATCCCTTAGCATATCTCATAGCCACTTAATTTAGACAGCCTTAGCCCTGTCTTGTATGATACGTGTGTGCTTGTGCATGCACACATGTAATTCCTATGGGTCTAAAAGATCATACTGACCTACATTTCTCAGTCTCACTTCTCTGGTTCCAAAAGTTATTACGACTGCCTTTCAGGCAAATTTAACTGCCTCTCTATAATTTAACTCTGTGGGAGTCTGGGGATTTGATGGTAAAGTCATTACTCATTAGACAGATTTGTAAGGAATAATTTTTAATTATGTAGAATGAACATAGGAATGAAAACATTGCAAGCAGAACAGGGAAAACATTAAATTACTTGGTATACACTAACGGAAACCGTTGGAGATAAAGACCTTCCTCTTTCCCTACTCCCACTTACACCTTTTAGAAATAAACAGGAATTTGCGAACACATTTACAGAAGTACAGAAATACGAAAATCCAAAACAACTTGTAGTCTTTAAAGATCTGTGAAATTCAATAGCAGCATTAAATATGCCACATGAACCATCTCTGCAGTTTACTGTAGCAATCTTTTAAAAACTCTCTTGGATGTGAACAATAGTACTAGACCTGACTCCTCCAGGAAGACAAAGAGTTCTTGAGATGAACATTTCAGAAAAATTTTTCTTTGCAGTCTCTCTTCTCTTCTAGCACATTCTTATCACCACTACTATGTGAACTATGTGAAGAAAGCAGGCAACAAATACCATCTTTTTTTTGTTTGTTTTTTTTTGAGACGCAGTCTTGCCCTGTCACCCAGGCTGGAGCACAATGGCGCGATCTTGGCTCACTGCAACCTCCGCCTCCTGGGTTCAAACCATTCTCCTGCCCCAGCCCCCTGAGAATCTGGGATTACAGACAAACACCACCACGTCCAGCTAACTTTTGTATTTTTAGTAGAGACGGGTTTTCACCATATTGGCCAGGCTGGTCTCGAACTCCTGACCTCGTGATCCGCCTGCCTTGGCCTCCCAAAGTGATGGGATTACAGGTGTGAGCCACTGTGACCAGCCAAATACCACCTTTTGATTGCTATGTAACTCAAAGAATCCCTGATCAATGTTGAGTAAGCAGCCAGACCCTAAGCTAGATAACATGAAAGCAGATTTACATTAAGAATAACCTAGAATTTTGTGTCAAATGGGTTATTCCCATGCTATGTGAACACTGAACAGATTCAAGAGATTTCTGTGCCCTTTGATTTTCTTTCTTCAACCTTATTAATATCTCTAAATCATTGTAACTATGAACTTAAATTAAGCCCTTGCCAGAGAAGTCCCATTGAAGGACATTTTAGCAGCCAGTGAGGGAAGCCCATTTTGCTTTGCTTCTGTTCTCATTCTGTGCTATTAGAGGCTGCTTAAGTAATCTAAATCAAATGAAGTTGAAGTTAAATGGCTACCCTGATCAAATGACTCAAAATATTTGCATCATTTCCCTTGAGAAGTCCTCACATTTGCCATAAAGCAGTACATCATGCATGAAATGCCCACTCCTGAAAGTTGAGAAAGATGTTTTTCTAAATGGAATTTGTACCTTTTCAAATGGTTGCCACCCACTTTGAGAAGAGAAAATGAGACCATATTACTCTTATTTCTTGAGTTCCAGGATAATTTCCACCAAATATACTCCTGCCTGAGGCAGATTTTGCCTCCTACAGTATCACTTAGAGTCCTAAGAACTGTTGACTACGTGTACTGAAACAATATTCAGAATTATGTTTTTGATATAACATACATAGTGTCCTTCAAAGGAACAATTTATCTCTACACTTTTCTAAAATAAACAGAGAAAATAACATTCTGCACTGCATCTTGAGCATTCTAAATGCCTAAGCTGAATCAAAGCTGCCTTTAGGCTCCCCTGTTATCCCTTTGTCTATTTTAGTCTCTGTGGCTCTGAACCATCAGACTTTGGGGGAAAAAACAGCCATTTTTAATTGAAACATTAATTAGTACACTTCTAATCAAAACTCTCTTGTTTAGAAATCTTCCATTCTCCGAAAAGCATGCAATTAAGCCCTAAAAATTATGACAAGGCTTACAATTTAACTCTAAATTTATCCAACATTTTTAAATGAACTTCTAATTTTAGAATAGCTTTAGATTTACAGAAAAGTTGTGAAGGTAATACAGTGAGTTTTGATGTACTTTACACTCAGTTTCTTTTATTATTAACATCTGACATCAGTTGGGTATCACTCTCATAATTAATGAACAAATAGTGATACGTTATTATAACTAAACTCCATACTTTCGATTTCTACTGTTTTTACATAATCTCTTTTTCTGTTCTGAATCCCACCTAGGATACTACTTTATATTTAGTTGTCATATCTAAAACTATTTTTTGTGGCTTGCAAATATACATTTTTTCTTTGTTAATCTAGCTACTGGTCTATCAATCTTGTTTATCCTTTCAAATAACAAACTTTTGTTTTTGCTCATTGTATGGATTTTTCATTCTTAATTTTGTTCAGTTACAGTCTGATTTTAGTTATTTCTTTTCTGCTAGCTTTGGAGTCATTTTGTTTTTGTTCTTCTGGTTCCTTTAGATGTGATATTAGATTGTTAATTTGAGATCTTTCTAACTTTTTGAGGTAAGTTTGTAATGCTGTAAACTTTCCTCTTAACACTGTTTTTGTTGCTTCCCAGATATTTTGATATATTGTGTCTCTCATTTCATTTATTTCAAAGATTTGTTTTAATTTCTCCCTAATTTCTTTGTTTACCCAAAAGTAAAGCAAATTGTTTAATTTCCATGCAATTGGGTGGTTCTGAGAGATCTTCCTGGTATTGATTTCTATTTTTATTCCACTGTGGTCCAAGAGTATGATTGGTATGATTTTGACTTTTTTTTTAATTTATTGAGACTTGCTTTATGGCCAAGCATGTGGTCAATCTTGGTGTCATGTTCCATGATTCACTTTTTCTGGTAACTGAAAATGGTGTTGTATTTTCAATTTTGTTGTCTATGTATTTATTACTAGTATATAGAAATACAGTTGGTTTTATATGATTTATTTTATACTGTAACCGTGCTAAACTTGCTTATTACTTCTAGAAGGTTTTGTGGGGTTTGGGGGTAGATTGTTTGGGATGCTTTATATAGAAAATCACGTCATCTGAAAATGGGGACAGTTTTATTTTTTTCTTTCTAAACTGTATGCCTTTTCTTTTCTTGCTTTACCACACTGGCTTCCAGCAGTATTCGAATAAGGGCAGTGAAAACAGATATCATTGCCTTGTGTCCCATCTTAAGTATAATGTTAAAGGCAGATTTTTATGGATGCTCTTTATCAAATTGAGGAAGTTTCCTTGTATTCTTCTCTTTCTGAGAATTTTATCATCAAAAGACATCAACGTTTTTCAATATTTTTCTTCGTTAATTGATATCATGTGATGTTTCTTCTTCAATCTGTTGATATGATTGATATGTTACAGCAAATTTTTTTAAAAAATGTTGATATGGCCTTTCATCCCTGGAATAAACAACATTTAGTCATGCTGTATAATTCTCCTTATATATTGCTAAATTCTATTTATTAAGGATATTTGTATCGGTATTCATAAAGATTTTAAGTGTGTAGGTTTTTTTTGTTTTTTGTTTTTTGTTTTTGTTTTTGTTTTTTTGAGATGGAGTGTCACTCTGTCGCTCAGGCTGGAGTGCAGTGGCACAATCTTGGCTCACTGCAACCTCTGCCTCCCAGGTTCAAGAATTCTCCCAAGTAGTTGGGACTACAGGCGCACGCCACCATGCCCAGCTAATTTTTGTATTTTTAGTAGAGATAGGGTTTCACCATATTGGTCAGGCTGGTCTCGAACTCCTGGCCTCAGACGATCCACCCGCCTCAGCCTCCCAAAGTGCTGGGATTACAGGCATGAGCCACCACGCTCGGCCCCATAGTTTTCTTTTATGTTGTCTTTTTCAGGTTGGTATCAAGCGAATACTGACCTCCTAAAATGAGCTGGCAAGTAGTTTTTCCTCTTCTATTTTCTGGAAGAAATTTTCAGTAGAGTTCTCACGTCAAACCATCTATACCTAGAAATATCCATTTTGGCAGTTTTTAAATGACAAAACCAATTCCTCAAATAGTTATAGTGCAGTTCAAATTATTTGATATTCAGTGAGTTGTGGTAGTTTATATTTCTCAAATGATTGATCCATTTCATTTAAATAATCAAATTTTTATGTGTAAAGTGTTTGTAACATTTACTTATTATACTTTTGATGTCTTCAGGTCTGTAGTTAAATGTTTTATTCTTAACACTGGTGATTCGTGTTTTTTCTTTTTTTCTTTTCCTTGTCAGTATTACTAGTCAGAAATCTTATTACGTTTTCCAAACCAAAGAACTTGTTTTTTTTTTTTTTAACTAAGGTTCTCCATGGTTTTCTTGTTTTCAATTCCACTGGTTTACATTCTTGTATTTATCATTTCCTTCCTTCTGTTTGCATTGGGTTTAGTTTGCTCTCCTTTATCTAGATTCTTGAGGGAGGAAATTAGGTTATCGAGTTGAAGCCTATATAATTCACCCACAGTTGCCACCACATCGCACAACTCTGAGGAGCATCGAAGTGTTCAATGGAAAAAGCGCACATTAGAGATTTGCTATGCAGTGGCCCTATTCTCAGCAATATAGAAAACTAAATACCAGCAAATGTGTTCGATAACAATTGTATATCAGTAACCCAACAATGATTCAATTGTTGTCTTTTTTCCTTGAAAATGAATAAATCTATTCATATCAGGAATTACTATGGTGTCTTTAAAAATATTTCAATAAAAATACTACATTTTTTGCTCCTGGCAGATATCAGCATATCTACCATTCAAATTTTTGTTAATAGCTAAATAAACTAAATTTTGCCCTTTAACACTTCTTGTGAATATTTTCTGAAACTTCCAGTGTTTCATAATATAAAATATAATTCATATATCTAAATTAGGTTTGCTAAACATTTCTCTTGCCTGCATCTGCTCTTAGAGTGCAAATTGACAATTATGCTCAATAAAAATCATTTTACTGGTTTTTAAAAAATAACCTCTCACAATTATTGGTTTAAAAGAGGTGGTGGGAGGTATAGTAATTGTTTTAATAGTTGGCTTCTAGGAAACTAAAAGCTGCAAGACTAATTAAAAGGATATATTCAACAAATTACATGGAGTTACAATTGATCGAATTTGGCAAATAACTGGCTGTGTAGGCAAGGGGGTAGGAGAAGTCAAAGATTATTTCATTTTTAAGTCTCTGTGACTGAGAGGTGTTTGCACTATTCAAAGAAATAGGAAACACAGAAAAAAGCTAAACAAATAAAGATAGACCATAACATCCAAGTAGAGATATTCAACTCAGCAGGTCTTTGCAATATTAGGAAGTAGTGATGATCAGAATCATAGAAATTAAACCTTCAACAAGTTTATTGAAATTTTATTGATTAGGTGTCAGGTGCTGTGCTCTGCTCTGGAATACATTTACACAAAAGGTAGTCTGGCAGTCCCTGACACTGAATGAGACTATACAGGATGAGTATAAGGAGAGAAGAGCCCAACCACATGCTTATGTCATTTACACTTAGGATATGGGAAAAGGGAAGGGGGAGCTGGAAAAGTAAAAAGGTAACCAAAGAACCGGGAGAATGCAATACAACAGAAGCTAAAAGAGGAGAGAATTTTTAAGGAGAGACGATAAACAGCAAAAGAATTCATAGAGAGTTCGAAGGTACTGAGGAAAAACAGGACTTGGATGTGTGTGTAGGAGATAACTCATGCTAATAATATTTATTGAACGCTAAATATTTCACATGCATTATGTCATTTAATCCTCGCTACAATTCTATAAGAGAAGACATTATTGTAACCATTTTACATATTGAGAAAACTGAGGTTTCTTAAAGAAAACCAGAGCCAGACAGTAGTTAAAGTAGTAAAAACATATTTACTCAGGATCTACTGTAATAGGAAAAAAAGACATCTCAGCACATAGCTGAGCTCAATTCTCAATTTAGCAGGATAAGTGAGAACTTATAGCCAAGGAACAGAGTTTGGGGTGGGGTTATTGAATGGAAAATTACTACTAAGAAACATCAATGGTAGGGAAATCCTAGTTAGATTGACTTAGGAACCTTGCTGAAGGTAAGACAGGGTTATCCAATATAAAGGGTACGGGAAAAGAAATTTGACCAAATATTGAACATAATGAAATACTAAGGGTGGGAAACTCTCTCCAAACTGATATAGAAGACCAAAATATGCCATTTCAAAATATATTTGTGGAGTACATGAATGTGCCACCCGCAGATGTGCTCCTTTTGCCATAAGGATTAGTTTGAGCTGATTTTTTCAGTAACTGCAAACACAGAAGAAACTCTGAAAACAAAATAGAAGTTACTATTTTGTAAGATAAATTTATGTCTATAAAGAAAATATCCATCAATCTATTATTGTACCAGGATAAGAAGGATGACTCTATATCACTAAAGACCCTTATCAGTGGAGAAGATAGCAAGTTAAACCTACGTAGCAAACTATACACTTATTTATTTTGCTTTTTCTGGTCCTATTCTTAGCATTGTTCTCTCCAATATCTTTCCTTCTCTGTTTCAGCAGACAATGATATGTAAGTCTGAATTCAAAGCCACCTTTTTGATATTGAGTCATTTCTTTGGGCGTCTCTCACATATGCACGAGGTTTATATGTTATCGAACTTTCATTTGATTTTTTCTTGTTATTCTGTCTTTAGTTATAAGAGTCTGTTTCAACTAACAACTATGAATGGTAGAGAAAAGGTTATGTTTCTTCCCCTACATTGACTTAGCAGGATTCTTGTTC
Source organism: Colobus angolensis palliatus (assembly GCF_000951035.1). Classification (NCBI taxonomy): domain Eukaryota; kingdom Metazoa; phylum Chordata; class Mammalia; order Primates; family Cercopithecidae; genus Colobus; species Colobus angolensis. The sequence continues at coordinate 582,903 of NW_012117711.1, read as the reverse complement.
CAACTGAACTAGGAGGTCTGAAGACAAGGCCCAAGCTGAGACTTGGTCAAAAACAGGTCTCAAATGATTCCCTCTAAAGTTTCGTCAAGGAGAGAGTATTTTTTTGGCTCAATGTTTAACTTTGTTGAAGGAAAATAGTAGAGCAGGAGTTTAATCTCATCTCTGGTTCCTCCTAGATTCATCTACTTCTTAAACTCAGAATAAAGTTTCAATCAGTGTGAGCAGAAGCCATATTAGAAGGGAGTTAATGCAGTTGTTTCCAAACTTTGGTACAGATTGTGAAAAACAGCTGATAGTCATTTTAAAAAGCTCAATGCCCAAGTCACAATGCCAATGCCAATTAAATCAGAATGTATCTTTCAGAATTTTTTAAAGTTCATCAGATGATTTCAACATGCAGCAAAGTCTGAGAACCACTGGGCTAGTAAGTAGGCCAAAGAGAGAAAAGAGCAGTATAGAATATGCCTTCAACCAATTTGCTGCTAAAAAGAGGGGAATTAAATTAGTTGGGTGTGATGGCATGCACCTGTAGTCACAACTGCTTGGGAGGCTGAGGCAGGAGGATTGCTTGAACCTGAGAGTTCAAGGTTTCAGTGAGCAATGTTCATGCCACTGCACTCCAACCTAGGCAACAGAGTGAGACCTGGTCTAAAAAAAATTAAATTAAAATTAAATGAAGGGAAGTAAGCTTGGCAAGTTAGGAGTGATGGGGAAATATAATTATGAGAAACAAAATAAATATTTTCCTAACCCAGAAAATCTTTCTACAAAGGTAGGAGAGACAAAAACAAGCTTTATTATTGAATAAATATTAAAGCAGAATGTCATGCAAATCACAGGCAATCTGTTAAGACATTACAAAGAAAAAATAAATTTTACCCTTTTATATAGCCAAGCAGCTACAATTCATTATGTATATGTTTTTAAGATGAACAATAAGTAGTCTTCACATAAGAAGATTCCACACCTTTTGTCACATATAATTCATCATAACTTTATCATAAAAACTGGGGAAATTCCCTTTATTAGTTGAATGCCTTTATGTGAACACCTTAGTTTGTCTTTAGTTTGACACTTCCTATATCTTAATAACAGGAGGTAGTTTTGCAAATTGGAGGGAGGCTCCCGTTGAAGTTAGGCTCTTGCCCTCCCACAGGAGGTAAGGAAGTTATCTCTCTTGATGTTTGTGTTTCAGAAAGATGGCTTCCAGGTCCTTGAAACATTACTGAGTTGTGAGACTGATGAGAGTGTTATTCAGTGATTGTAAAGATTTACATACATTCAAAAAGAACATAGAAAGAAGTTCTCAAACATTAGAGAGAGGAGAAGAGCCTTTTCTTATTTTCAACAGAGAGAATTAAGCCTCTTATTTTAAATTTGTATGTGTAATTTCAGGAGATATCAGAATTAAGGAGATTTTTTTTCCAATCTTACATGGAAAAATGTAAAAAGGTGTGCACGCTGAGGGTAAAAGACTATGGGAGAAGAGGGCATTGAATATGCAAGAGGATAGAGGTATTGATGGCACAAGGTTCCAGAGCAGGAGATAAGTGGTGACTTCAAAGTTCTAAGTAAAGTACTAAGTTCAGGCTGGGAGAAGGGAAACTGCTTTCCTGAAATGAGGGAGTGCAGATGCAGAAATATGACCTTATGGAGAAAGGGTGATTACCTGTCTTCATCCTATGGAATCTACAATGTTCTTCCATAAGCATCATCTCCAGGGACTGGAGCTTACTTTCCACAGTCACAGTCCAGTGGTGGCATGTTTCCGGAGGATGTAATTAGCAGCAGTATTTCTCTAATCATCACCACTGGATGAGTAAAATTATAAAAGACTATGCCAACAATTTATTTGCTTATATTCATATCATCAAAATATGCTGCAGTCGTTATCAGAGGCTTTTCATTTCCAAAGTATCCAGGGCCTTGTAATTGACAGTAGGGAACTCTGTGGGATGTGTCAAAGCCAAGTTGACAGAGATCTTTTTATTTTTCTCTCTTTTTTTTTTATTATACTTCAAGTTCTAGGGTACATGTGCATAGCGTGCAGGTTTGTTACATATGTATACTTGTGCCATGTTGGTGTGCTGCACCCATCAACTCGTCAGCACCCATCAATTTGTCATTTATATCAGGTATAACTCCCAATGCAATCCCTCCCCCCTCCCCCCTCCCCATGATAGGCCCCAGTGTGTGATGTTCCCCTTCCCGAGTCCAAGTGATCTCATTGTTCAGTTCCCACCTATGAGTGAGAACATGCGGTGTTTGGTTTTCTCTTCTTGTGATAGTTTGCTAAGAATGATGGTTTCCAGCTGCATCCATGTCCCTACAAAGGACACAAACTCATCCTTTTTTATGGCTGCATAGTATTCCATGGTGTATATGTGCCACATTTTCTTAATCCAGTCTGTCACTGATGGACATTTGGGTTGATTCCAAGTCTTTGCTATTGTGAATAGTGCCGCAATAAACATACGTGTGCATGTGTCTTTATAGCAGCATGATTTATAATCCTTTGGGTATATACCCAGTAGTGGGATGGCTGGGTCATATGGTACATCTAGTTCTAGATCCTTGAGGAATTGCCATACTGTTTTTCATAATGGTTGAACTAGTTTACAATCCCACCAACAGTGTAAAAGTGTTCCTATTTCTCCACATCCTCTCCAACACCTGTTGTTTCCTGACTTTTTAATGATTGCCATTCTAACTGGTGTGAGATGGTATCTCATTGTGGTTTTGATTTGCATTTCTCTGATGGCCATCCTAAATATATATGCACCCAATACAGGAGCACCCAGATTCATAAAGCAAGTCCTTAGAGACTTACAAAGAGACTTAGACTCCCATACAATAATAATGGGAGACTTCAACACTCCACTGTCAACATTAGTCAGATCAACGAGACAGAAAGTTAACAAGGATATCCAGGAATTGAACTCATCTCTGCACCAAGCGGACCTAACAGGCATCTATAGAACTCTCCACCCCAAATCAACAGAATATACATTCTTCTCAGCACCACATCGCACTTATTCCAAAATTGACCACATAATTGGAAGTAAAGCACTCCTCAGCAAATGTAAAAGAACAGAAATTATAACAAACTGTCTCTCAGACCACAGTGCAATCAAACTAGAACTCAGGACTAAGAAACTCAATCAAAACCACTCAACTACATGGAAACTGAACAACCTGCTCCTGAATGACTACTGGGTACATAACGAAATGAAGGCAGAAATAAAGATGTTCTTTGAAACCAATGAGAACAAAGATACAACATACCAGAATCTCTGGGACACATTTAAAGCAGTGTGTAGAGGGAAATTTATAGTACTAAATGCCCGCAAGAGAAAGCAGGAAAGATCTAAAATTGACACTCTAACATCACAATTAAAAGAACTAGAGAAGCAAGAGCAAACACATTCAAAAGCTAGCAGAAGGCAAGAAATAACTAAGATCAGAGCAGAACTGAAGGAGATAGAGACACAAAAATCCCTCCAAAAAATCTATTTTTCTGTAAGATTTGTTTTATATATGTGAGAGATCAAACAAAATTATTCCTGAAAAATATAAATAAAATAAATTAAATGCAACTCAAAGAGGTTTGTTGTCTATTCCTATTGCCCCTCCAGGTTTTCCCCAAGGTCACTTTAACCATCCTGTTTTAAGTGAAATTATTGTATTTTCATGTTTTTAAATTAATGAATTGAAAATGTTGTCATCCGAAAGATGACTAGGATGGCTAAATAGTAGAAAGGAGAGCCTTATTGGTGATATTAGTTTGCAAGCCAGGAAGTGAAAGTCTCCAGCATGCATTGAGGATGCTCTCTTTGAAGAGGGAAAGCCAAATTGGGTTTCAAGCTTCACAGGTTCCATATCACACAATAGAGTCACACATTTTCATCAGGTTAGGAAGAAAAGCTAAATTACATTTATGAGTGGAGCCAAGCACATGTGCAATGGGTAAACATACATGTAACATATATTAAAGTGAGATGGAACTTGGTTCTTTATGTCAAAAGATGAACTACAGGATACAAAGACATTTTGTGTGCAGCCTCTATAAGCTGGCTGAAAATGACTTAAGGTCTATGATTTCTTATTGGAGAAGAATATTTGTAAGGCCAGTTCTCCATCCAATCAGAGGTGTAGTGGTCTGGGTTGTAAACCAGCCTAGTAGTTCCTATTTGTAGGGAGTTTGGGGAGTATTTAAAAATTTGCCCTGCCAGTCAGGCCCTGAACCCTCAACCCGCAGCTAATATTTTTTAACCTTAGGGTCCCTGTTAGTTGATAAAGGGCCATCTCTTTTGGTCTCTCAGATCACAGTGTTAAAGATAAAATCTTAGATGAAAAACCAGATCTTTGTAGAATTTTATGCCAATGTGGATATGGTGAATTAAGGTCAAAGCCAAAAGGCCTAACAGGATTTTGCAGTGGCAGCTTGAAGCAGGAGAAAAAACACACTGCTAATGCTTCTAATGTGAACCTTTTTCATACTTGTACTTGGGCTATCTGGGGTAATCCTCTTAGTTAATCTTTCTTGGCCTCAGTTTCCTCATTTGTATAACTAAAGTATTGGATTCCATTATTTATCCTCCAACTTCTACTGAGAAAGAATAAATAAATAAAAATGGTTTAAACTGCAGCATAAGAAGTTAGGACTTGATATGAGACCAAAAAATGTCCAAAGTATTGCAGCTATACTAGGAGAAGCATTGACAATCTTCCTTGGATATTTTTCAAACAGGAAATCTCCCTATGCGTAAAAAGATTATACATAAAGGTACAAGAAAGAGTCTTATTTGGTGGTCCCTCCTGGCCAAGAATATAACCCATTCCACGGCAAATAAGCAAATAAAATATTCTCCAGAACCCAGCTTCCCTGTGGAATGAGGCATCTGGCAGCTGGCAACGGTCGATTTATGCACCACGGGTGAGCAGCTCCCACTGAGGTTCAAAAGCAAGCTGACCACTAGAAAGCTCTGGATTCGTCTCCAGAGCATTAGCATTTTTATTGCTTTATGATCCATCCACATCTATATAAAATGATTTATTCCCTTGGTATATGCAATATAATACCAAAGAATTAGCACTGGAACAGCTTCAGGGGTCAATTAACCCAAACCCAGAATTCTAAGCAGCAGAGATTACTTTTTGAAATGTTTTCCAGTAATTAAATCTAGCAATGAAGGTGATTCCACCACTTTCCTTTTTTCCAACTCTTTTAACTATTACTGAGTCTATCTTCCTCATATGTAAAAAAAATCACTTAAGGATGGTTATGAGTATTTATATACACTGAAGTGTGATTGGGGATTAGCTGTCTCCATGCTTCTCCAAGATTTCCACGGGGAAGTATGACCCTCAAAAAGATTATTGGCTTTTGTTATGAGGCTCACTTAAGAATCTTCCACCCTACATAGCAGATAAAATATTTTAACAAGAGAAAAGTACTTTAAGCTCAGTTTTAGCCTATATAATAATATGTATATGCTTATGACAGTAGGGATGATCCTATTTCTTTATGCATCTTAGGTTCATTGGCTGGGGCCCTGTAAATTAGACTGACAAAATATAAACTAAAGAGAAAAACAGAAGTCTTAGCAGTGGTTAGAACTTGGGTTTATACACTACCTTAAAAAGAATACATTTTGTAGAGAAACTGACAAGACAAAGGAAAAAGACTTTAAGCTTCTTGGGGGCAGCAAATTGAGGGAAGGTAAACATTTTCAGGAGCTAATGTAAGTAAGATAAGGGCAAGTTAGTAAGGTTCGTTATATAGGTTCCTTTGGTGCCCTTTATGAGTTGATAAGCGTCTGGAGTTGTCTCTGGTGATTAGCTTCTGTCCTTCCTGGTAGAGAGAGGAGAGGGGCCACCTTTACAAGTTTATGCCCTGCTTTGGAGCATATAGGGGGAGGAAAGAGCCCTATTCCTGTATCTGCTTTTTCTCAATTACCTTGAGCTCGAAATAATTCTTATTCCAGAATGGCATATTTTGAGGTGGCATATTCTGCTATCCTTCATGATCAACAACAAGGACACTCACTATGGAAATAAAAACAAATGTTTCTATCAGTCTGAGAAGAAGGAAACCAAGGGATACAAAAGAATAGCCCAGTTTTTATAAGTTGTGGAGGAGCAGAGGACCTAAAATGTAGAAAGACAGGGACTGGTGGCTAAGATATATAGTCTCTAACATCTCTGACATTTGATCATTTACATAAGGTAAAATGCATTTTTCCAAAGCTAACACCGTGCTGTCATAAGCACTTGGTACTGCTGAGGATGACTCTGAATCCTCTACAAACTTGAAGGGAAAAAGTACCTCTAAGAAAGATGAATCAGAAGTAGATTGAACTGCTCAGCTGGGAGAATCACAGGATCATAGAGGTGGGAAGGAATTAAGAAATTAGACCAAACCTCCCATCCAATGCAGAACCTTCTCTACAACACCTCCAATAGGTGTGCATTCAGTTTCTACTTGATTACTTCCAGTGACTAGAACGCCTCTGAAGAAGGAGAATGTAAAAATATTCTTTCTTTGGTTGAACAGGAATCTGCCTTTTATAACTTCCATTCACTGACTATTTCTAACCACAGAAGCTACAAAAGATACACATGTAACCCCACTTTGATCTGGCAGTTCTTCAAATATTGAAAGACAGGCCTGGATACCTTGCAGAGGGACAATATAAGAAATATAAGTTTAAAGTCAATCTAAAACTGCAACATGCATATACAGAACTGAACATGCTGTTCCAAATATATTCTGACCAGCACAATCCACAATATAGACTACCAAGCCCTCTTCCTGATAGACTTCTATTAATATAGCCTAAAGTTGTCCTTTTATTCCCATCATATCACACTAATGTTGCATACCAAGTAAAATCTGTTTTTTATATAATCTTGCTATTAAGCCAAGAAGCTCTCATCTTTGATATCTTAAATCCTTGAGCTTTAATAAAACACATTATAGACAACATTGAATTATACCTGAGCTCTGTGCTCCTACAAAACAAATTAGGTTAAAGAAACTCCCCACTCTTTTATTATGCAAAACGATTTACTGCAAAAAACTACCCTTCCCCATGTGACTTAGATAAGACTCACAGATGCTCCTTTGTTTTCATATGGCAAGGCCAGACACAAACCCTACAAATTCCCACTCTTTTCATCATAAATGATTAATTGAATTGTTTATGTCTACCGATCTCTTGGAATGTAATGCCTCTTAACCAAACTTTGTCTAAAAGTTTTTCTCCCAGGCCACAGAACATTGGCCCAACCTCAGCCTACCCAGCATACAAACTCTCTCTAAGGGCCCTCATGGAAAATAAGCTAGTCTCAGGGTAAAACAGTCTCTGATCTACTATTCCATCATGCCACAATTTCAACCGGCTTCCCTACACCTGGTTTCTTTCTAGCTATGTATACTCCTCTCTATAAAAGAAAACTCTTTTCACCTTACTCTTGAGATACTTTGTAGATCTTATGGTCACAATTTTCTCCCTATTATAATAGTCCCTATCTTCCTGTTACAATAGTCCTGCTCCTCCCATCTTGCAAAATAATCATTTTGAATAAAGTCTCTCTTTATTAAGTCCAGATTTGCTTTCATTTGACATTATGTACACTTCTACTCAATTGCAACCTGTTAGTTAATATAGGGGTGAAAAGGGGATGATCCCTTTCCTCTCCGTCATAAGGGTCACAGCAGCCACAGCTATAACCAAAAAATGGTTGATAAATATATTTAGTTATAGTTTTGTGGCATGGGAGACTTTACAATTAATACCCAAAGATACAAAGGAAGAAGCTATATGATTTTATGCTTAGGTTTGATGAATCAGGGACAGCCATGTAGAAATTTATTTGTAAAAAAAGAGTATGAACTGATGGAAATAGACTTGGCAAACCTAGCAAAACCTGCGTGTTCAGATTCGTCTTGGCCTCTCTATTGTAGAATTTCTTATCCAGGGTATGGGGTAGGACCGCTCTGGAATAAGGGTCTTCATTTCTTTACGGCCAGCTGTTACACAGAAAATCAGGGGGTGGAGGAGAGTAATTAGAGTAAGGTTTTTCAATTTTATGGCTGATGTTGGGAGAAAGGATTTGTGGTTTCTATGACCCACCTTGAGGAAGAGGGCTTAGTTTCCATGTTACCCTCAGGGGAGAAGAAGAAGGGGTAAGAGAATGGCAGGAGAAGATCAGAGAAAAACTTTTCTTCTGAGGCTCCTTCTGAGGCCCCTTCTGAGGGGTATCATTTTCTGAACCTCAACATTAGTTTTAGCCTTTCATTATGGCTTGTACAAAACTTTTTGAATCTAGTTCTGTCATCTAACCTCTTAAATTTTATGTCACCTGCAAATTTAATAAATGTTCTTGTTGTGTTTTCCTTCAGATTGCTGATATAAGTGTTAAATACCATCATCACTGGCCATCAGAGAAATGCAAATCAAAACCACAAGGAGATACCATCTCACACCAGTTAGAATGGCAATCATTAAAAAGTCAGGAAACAACAGGTGCTGGAGAGGATGTGGAGAAATAGGAACACTTTTACACTATTGGTGGGATTGTAAACTAGTTCAACCATTATGGAAAACAGTATGGCGATTCCTCAAGGATCTAGAACTAGATGTACCATATGACCCAGCCATCCCACTACTGGGTATATACCCAAAGGATTATAAATCATGCTGCTATAAAGACACATGCACACGTATGTTTATTGTGGCACTATTCACAATAGCAAAGTCTTGGAATCAACCCAAATGTCCATCTGTGACAGACTGGATTAAGAAAATGTGGCACATATACATCATGGAATATTATGCAGCCATAAAAAAGGATGAGTTTGTGTCCTTTGTAGGGACATGGATGCAGCTGGAAACCATCATTCTTAGCAAACTATCACAAGAAGAGAAAACCAAACACCGCATGTTCTCACTCATAGGTGGGAACTGAACAATGAGATCACTTGGACTCGGGAAGGGGAACATCACACACCGGGGCCTATCATGGGGGGGAGGGGGGAGGGATTGCATTGGGAGTTATACCTGATATAAATGACAAATTGATGGGTGCTGACGAGTTGATGGGTGCAGCACACCAACATGGCACAAGTATACATATGCAACAAACCTGCACTTTATGCACATGTACCCTAGAACTTAAAGTACAATAGTAAAAAATAAATAAATAAATAAATAGAATTATAAGGTCAGAGCCTTTCAACAGGGTACTTACCTTCAGTTTGACACTGAACTCAACTGATACAATATCTTAGGATACATTGACACAACCCTTTACAGATACTCCCAACAATGTTATTATCTAGCTTACATTTTTATCCATAAAGAAGCCATGAGGCATATTGTGCCAAGTATCATGCTTATATTCAGATATATTATGTCTGTATATTCCTTGATATAACGGCTTTAGTAACCATTTTGTGGCAGGTCAGGTCTCACTAATGGAGGCCTCCATAACAACTATTTCAGTACTGAATTAGTGATTAAGTTAATATTAAAATCTAAAAAAAAAAAAAGCCAGAACCAAGAGTTTTGCCTGGGCCTTTCCTGGGCCTTAAAGCATGACAAAATAATGAAGGAATTCTTAACTGGGCCCATTTAGGATTAAACAACTTGTATTGGGGGTCTGAAGAAACTCCCCAGGCCTCCACAAACAAGTTGATTAGAGGTCTAAAGGAATTCCCCAAACTTCCGTGATTTAGCGGGAGACAAGAGAAGGGTAATCACCCCAGCACCTGGACCCATTTACAGTAAGTAAATTTACTGAGGCTCCAGAGGAAGGACTTCAGGCCTCAGACCTTAGTTATAGATTAAAAGAGGTTAATCACTAATATCTGTAGATGAATGCACATGTACAGGTAGACATAGAGTTCAGAAGTATATAAGCTCTGTAAAACTTCGTAATTTGGAGTTGGTCTGGCAATAATTTCCAGGCCTTCTCCCTGTAACCAGTTACAGAAATAAAAACTCTCTTTTTCCCCAGTTCATTTGCATTTCGTTACTGGGCCACAAGAAATAGCAGCCTGACCCTCGGTTTGGTCCAGGAACAATTCTTTAAAGGGATTCACAATATTCTGTATTGAATAGTTCATTCTCTCTCCCCCTCCACCTCCTATTTCCCTTTCCCTTGCCCTCTCTCTCTTTCAAAGAAAAGGAGATGAGATTTGATGTTATGTAGGCCAAAACAAACTTACTAATGTGGGCCATTTACAAACTACCTGGGATAACGCTTTGCCATTCAGGAAAATCCAATAGTTTAGCCTTTTACTCTCTTATGGTTTGGGGCTGACTCATTCTAATGGCTGGAATGTTACTTTCACAATCAACACTATACATTTGTATAGGGATCTGTAAACTTTTGGATTTTGTTTTCAGAGATCTTAGCAAGAATAGGCTGTCTTTAGCTTTTATCATATTATCTTATTGAGCAAATATGGCTTGAAATCCATCAGCCATGGTAGACTGTGTTAATGCTTTGAAAAAATGGTGTTTCCTTTCAACCAAACAAACATTTGCATAGGTTGTCCTGCATCCAGTCTCATTCCCTTGATATATGCTGTGAACGCTCACCAGAACTAAACATATTTTAACAGTCAAATTATAAAAATCATAAATACATATGAGTATACTAGCTCAAGCAATAACAAAAGTTACAAACTTACGCACATAGATTGTAAAGATAAAATGATGAAATTTTCATTGAAGGCATTTCCCTTCTTAGAATGTTTCTGGAAAGTATGATTAGCTCAAGAAGAGGCCAGGCATTTTGATTCTATAATCCTCTGACCCTTGGCACTATAAACACACACCTCTGAAATTAAATCTCTCAGGTGTTATACAGAAAAGAAATACAAGGTACATTTGTCTCTCAAGGAAACAAGAGAAATTTTAATTGTTCTTTCCTATACTTTTTGGCATACATTTATGTGAAATTCTGCCCAGATAAATCTGTTCAGACTATCATGGTGCCTTACATGCATGTATATCTGAAGGTATTATTAAATTGTGTCAGCTCTCTCTTCTATGTTTGTATGAAGGGGTCTTTCATGGGAAGGATTGTTTTATTCCCGCATTAAGGAGTAACTAGAGTTTATAATCTCTCTTTAATAGGGCATTAGTGAAGGGTTTTGTTATTTTGACTAGAATAGTCCTAAATCTCCACATTATTCCCGATTCATCTCCTCATTTTATTAATTTGGTTCTACTGCCCCAATTCATGTCTCCACTTATGTTGCACAATGATCTGATTACTTTATGGTACTGATATTGCTGTGCTAATAACAAAGTATCTGCAAACTATCTATCTGCCCTTAAAGTCACCCCTGACTCCATACACATCCACACACACAAAGACTGTTAATATAAAACATAGCTAAACTGTCATCGGTTCTTATTGGGTTCTTATTGCCAAAGGAACTTTTTTTTTTGAGACAGGGTCTCACTCTGTTGCCCAGGCTGGAGTGCAGTGGCATGATCTCAGCTCACTGCAACCTCTGCTTCCCAGGTTCAAACAACTCTCCCACCTCAGCCCCTCAAGTAACTGGAACTGCAGGTGTGTGCCACCATGCCCAGCTAATTTTTGTATTTTTTGCAGAGACAGGGTTTCACCATGTTGCCTAGGCTGGTCTTGAACTCCTGAGCTCAAGCGATCCACCTGCCTCGGCCTCCCAAAGTGCTAGGATGACAGGCATGAACTACCACCTCTGGCCAAAGGAACATTTTTAAAAGTGATAATATTAGGCATTCAAGTTTTCAGGTGGATTAAAAAATAATCAATTCAAATTTGTTTGCTATGAAAACAATATTTATTTATTTGATATACAATAGTCCTTCTCTGTCCACAGGAGATATATTCCAAGACCCTCAATGGATGCCTGAAACTCTGGATAGTACCAAACCCTAAATATACTTTACTGTAAAGAAGGCTTTAATTCGTCCATTTTTGCTTTTGTTGCCTATGCTTTTGGGGTCATATCTGCAAAATCATTGCCTAGACCAATGCCATGGAGGCTTTCTTGTTTTCTTTTAGTACTTTTACATTTATAATTTTAGATCTTATATTTAACTCTTTAATTCATTTTGAGCTGATTTTTCTATGTCATGTGAAATAAGAGTCTAATTCAATCTCCCGCATGTAGATATCCAGTTTTCCCAACTACATTTATTGAAAAGACTGTCCTTTCCCCACTGTGTGTTCTTGGCAATTTTGTCAAAAATCAGTTGACAGTAAATGCACAAATTTAGTTCTCAACTCTCTATTCTGTTCCATTTGTCTATGTGTCTGCTTTTATGACAGTATCATGCGGTTTAAATTACTATAGGTTTAGAGTATATTTTAAAGTGTGGTAGCCTGATGCCTCTCACTTGGTTCTTTTGGCTCAAGGTTGCTTTGGTTATGCAGGGTCTTCTGTGGTTCCATATAAATTTTAGGATAGTTCTATTTCTGTGAAGAATGTCATTGGTATTTTGATTGGAATTGCATTGAGTCTGCACATCGCTTTGGGTAGTATGAACATTTTCATACTATTAGTTCTTCAAAACCATGAACACAGGATATATTTCTATTATTTTTGTCTTCTTCAATTTCATTTATCAATATTTATAGTTTCTTTGTATAGGTCTGTCACATCCTTGGTTAAATTTATTGCTGTTTTATATTTTTATGGCTATTGTTAATGGAATTTTGTTCTTAATTTTGGGGGGATAGTTTCTTGTTAGTGTATAAAATGCTACTGGATTTTTTTAATGTTGATTTTGTACCCTGCAAATTTACTAAACTGGATTATTAATTCTAATAGTTTTTTGGTAGAATATTTATGGTTCATATATATATATATGAATATATCATCTACAAACAGGCACAACTGAAACTTTTCTTTCTATTTTGAATGCTTATTATTTATTTTCCTTGCATAATTGCTCTGACTGAAACTTCCAGTACTATGCTGGATAGAAATGTTAAGAGTGGGCATCCTTTTCTTGTTCCGATCTTAAAGGAATCAATTAGTTTTATCTGTGATTTTTAGGTTTTTGAAAATGACTGTTTTAAACAGAACTTTACTGGCACTTATGTACTGTAAATGAGTGATTTAAATGGGCAATATAATGACAATAAAGAATAAAATACTTTGGCCATCCTTTCTAATGTGCCACTGATTAAATAATACTGCATTTTTAAAAAGTGATTGAAGTATCCATATATAATTGCATTTATTTACTCTCATCATGATCCTATAGTACCTTCAATTGTTTATTCATTAATCTTTTTAAAATGCTGTGGATTTATGTTTACAAGGATTGAGGTTTTTTTTTTTTAATTATACTTTAAGTTTTGAGATACATATGCAGACAATGCAGGTTTGTTACGCAGGTATACACGTTCCATGTTTACGGATGCTGCACCCATCAACCTGTCACCTACATTAGGTATTTCGCCTAATGCTATTCGTCCCCTAGTCCCCCACCCCCTACCAGGCCCTGGTGTGTGATGTTGCCCTGTGTCCATGTGTTCATATTGTTCAACTCCCACTTATGAGTGAGAACATGTGGTGTTTGGGTTTCTGTTCCTGCGTTAGTTTGCTAAGAATGATGGTTTCCAGCTTCATCTAAGTCCCTGCAAAGGATATGAATGCATCGTTTTTATGGCTGCATAGTATTCCATGGTGTACATGTGCCACATTTTCTCCATCCAGTCTGACATTGATGGGTATTTGGGTTGGTTCCAAGTCTTTGCTATTGTGAATAGTGCTGCAATAAATGTATGTGTGCATGTGTCTTTGTAGTAGAATGATTTATAATCCTTTGAATATATACCCAGTAATGGGATTACTGGGTCAAATAGTATTTCTGGATCTAGATGCTTGAGAAATCGCCACACTGCCTTCCACAAGGTTGGACTAATTTACACTCCCACCAAAAGTTTAAAAGCATTCCTATTTCTCCACATCCTCTCCAGCATCTGTTGTTTCCTGACTTTTTAATGATCGCCATTCTAATTGGAGTGAGATGGCATCTCATTGTGGTTTTGATTTGTATTTCTCTAATGACTAGTGATGATGAGCATTTCTTCATATGTTTATTGGCCCCATAAATGTCTTCCTTTGAGAAGTGTCTGTTTATATCCTTTGCCCACTTTTTGATGTTTTTTTTTTTTTCCTGTAAATTTGTTTAAGTTCTTTGTAGATTCTGGATATTAGCCCTTTGTCAGATAGATAGATTGCAAAACTTTTCTCCCAATCTGTAGATTGCCTGTTCACTTTGATGATAGTTTCTTTTGCATTGCAGAAGTTCTTTAGTTTAATTAAATCCCATTTGTCAATTTTGGCTTTTGTTGCCATGGCTTTTGGTATTTTAGTCATGAAGCCTTTGCCCATACCTATGTCCTGAATGGTATTGCCTTGGTTGTCTTCTAGGGTTTTCATGGTATTAGGTCTTACATTTAAGTCTTTAATGGATCTTGAGTTAATTTTTGTATAAAGTGTAAGGAAGGGATCCAGTTTGTGTTTTCTGCATATGGCTAGTCAGTTTTCCTAACATTATTTATTAAATAGAGAATCCTTTCCCCATTGCTTGTTTCCGTCAGACTTGTCAAAGATCAGATGATTGTAAATGTGTGGCATTATTTCTGAGACCTCTGTTCTATTCCATTGGTCTGTATATCTGTTTTAATATCAGTATCATGCAGTTTTGGTTACTGTATTCTTGTAGTATAGTTTGAAGTCAGGTATCGTGATGCCTCCAGCTTTGTTCTTTTTACTTCGGATTGTCTTGGCTACACATGCTCTTTTTTGGTGCCATATGAAATTTAAAGTAGACTTTTTTCTAATTTTGTGAAGAAAGTCTCTGGTTGGTTGATGGGGATAGCATTGAATCTATAAATTACTTTGGGCATTACGGCCATTTTCACAATATTGATTCTTCCTACCCATGAGCATGCAAAGTTTTTCCATTTGTTTGTGTCTTCTCTTACTTCCTTGAACAGTGGTTTGTAGTTCTCCTTGAAGAGGTCCTTCACATCACTTGTAAGTTGTATTCCTAGGTATTTTATTGTCTTTGTAGCAATTGTGAATGGGAGTTCACTCATGATTTGGATCTCTGTTTATCTTTTATTTGTGTGTAGGAATGCTTGTGATTTTTGCACATTAATTTTGCATCCTAAGACTCTGCTGAAGTTGCTTATCAGCTTAAGGGGATTTGGGGCTGAGGCAATTGGGTTTTCTAAATATTCAATCATGTCATCTGCAAACAGAGACCATTTGACTTCCTCTCTTTCTATTTGAATACGCTTTATTTCTTTCTTTTGCCTGATTGCCCCGTCCAGAACTTCTGATACTATGTTGAATAGGAGTGGTGAGAGAGGGCACCCTTGTCTTGCGCCAGTTTTCAAAAGGAATGCTTCCAGCTTTTGCACATTCAGTATGATATTGGCAGTGGGTTTGTCATAAATGGTTCTTATTATTTTGAGATATGTTCCATCAATACCTAATTTACTGAGAGTTTTTAGCATAAAGGGGTGTTGAGTTTTATCAAATGCCTTTTCTGCATCTATTGAGATAATCATGTTGTTTTTGTCATTGGTTTTGTTTACGTGATGAATTACATTTATTGATTTGCATATGCTGAACCAGCCTTGCATCCCAGGGATGAAGTCAACTTGATCGTAGTGGATAAGTTTTTTGATATGCTGCTGGATTCAGTTTGTCACTATTTTATTGAGGATTTTCACATTGATGTTCATCAGGGATACTGGCCTGAAATTTTTGTTCTTGTTGTTGTTGTTGTTGTGTCTCTGCCAGGTTTTGGTATCAGGATGATGCTGGCCTCATCAAATGAGTTAGGAAGGAGTCCCTGTTTCTCTGTTGTTCGGAATAGTTTCAAAAGGAAGGGTACCAACTCCTCTTTGTATCTCTGTTAGAATTCAGCTCTGTATCCATCTGGTCCTGGGCATTTTTGGTTGGTAGGCTAGTAATTATTGCCTCAATTTCAGAACTTGTTATTGGTCTATTCAGGGATTCAACTTCTTCCTGGTTTAGTCTTGGGAGAGTGTAAGTGTCCAGGAAATTATCCATTTCTTCTAAATTTTCTAGTTGATTTGCGTAAAGCTGTTTATAGTATTCTCTTATAGTAGTTTGTATTTCTGTGGGACCAGTGGTGATATCCTCTTTATCATTTTTTATTGTGTCTATTTGATTCTTATCTATTAGTCTGGCTAGTGGTTTATTTTGTTAATCTTTTCAAAAAACCAGCTCCTGGATTCATTGATTTTTTGAAGGGTTTTTCATATCTCTATCTCCTTCAGTTCTGCTATGATTTTAGTTATTTCTTGTCTTCTGCTAGCTTTTGAATTTTTTTGCTCTTGCTTCTCCAGTTCTTTTAATTGTTATTTTAGGATGTCAATTTTAGATTTTTCCCACTATCTCCTGTGGGCATTTAGCGCTATAAATTTCCCTCTAAACACTGCTTTAGTGGTGTCCAAGAGATTCTGGTACCTTGCGTCTTTGTTCTCACTGGTTTCAAAGAACATCTTTATTTCTGCCTTAATTTCGTTATTGACTCACTAGTCATTCAGGAGCAGGTTATTCAGTTTCCATGTAGTTGTGCAGTTTTGAGTGAATTTCTTAATCCTGAATTCTAATTTCATTGCTTGTGGTCTGAGAGACTGCTTGTTATGATTCCTGTTCTGTTGCATTTGCTGAGGAGTGTTTTACTTCCAATTATGTGGTCAATTTTAGAATAAGTGTGATGTGGTGCTGAGATGAATGTATATTCTGTTGATTTGGGGTGGAGAGTTCTGTAGATATCTATTAGGTCTGCTTGGTCCAGAGCTGAGTTCAAGTCCTGAATATCCTTGTTAATTTTCTGTCTCACTGATTTTTCTATTATTGACAGTGTGGTGTTAAATTCTCCCACTACTATTGTGTGGGAGTCTAAGTCTCTTTGTAGGTCTCTAAGAACTTGCTTTATGAATCTGGGTGCTCCTGTATTGGATGCATATATATTTAGGATAGTTAGCTCTTCTTATTGCATTAATCCCTTTACAAGTTGTATATAATGCCCTTCTTTGTCTTTTTGATCTTTGTTGGTTTAAAGGATATTTTGAGACTAGCATTGCATCCCCTGCTTTTTTTTT
>NW_012117711.1:558005-565679 GCF_000951035.1 Colobus angolensis palliatus | reverse complement strand
CTTTCCATTTGCTTGGTAAATATTCCTCCATCTCTTTATTTTGAGCCTATGTGTGTCTTAGCACATGAGGTGGGTCTCCTGAATACAGCACACTGATGGGTATTGATTCTTAATCCAATTTGCCAGTCTGTGTCTTTTAATTGGGGCATTTAGCCCATTTCCATTTAAGGTTAATATTGTTATGTGTGAATTTGATCCTGTCATTATGATGCTAGCTGGTTATTTTGCCCATTAGTTGATGCAGTTTCTTCATAGTGTTGATGGTCTTTACAATTTGCTGTGTTTTTGCAGTGGCTGGTACCAGTTTTTCCTTTCCATGTTTAGTGCTTCCTTCAGGAGCTCTTGTAAGGCAGGCCAAGTTTATCTTTCAAATTAATAGACCATAACTTACAATAAGCAACGATAGACAAATAAGAAATTCAACTCTAGCAATAGAATTGAAAATATTTCACCTGGTAGCAGAATATGATTTTATTTCCCATCTCTACAAAAACTACAAAAATTAGCTTGGCGTGGTGGCACATGCATGTGGTCCTAGCTACTTGGGTGCCTGAGGGAGCCCCCACTGACCCCAGGCAAGTGAGACTGCAGTGAGCCATGATTGTGTCACTATGCTCCAGCCTGGGCAACAGAGTGAGACCCTAAAACTTGCTACTTCAAACTTGTTTGACATACAGCAACATGCAGGCAGTTGACTACTTGAGTAAAAAGATGAATGGTGGTGTAGTTCCAAGCAATTTGGGATATTTGACTACCTTAGCATGGGTTTAATTTAATGAAAAAGGTCTATGATGTTAATGATTAAATCAAAATATGTGTGTGTATTTGGTGATGGGGGAGAGAATGGCTTTATTTTGAGTAGATAGAAGGAAGGAACCTAATTATAAAAGTATTTTCAATTTGCACCCTGATGTCTCCAGTATGTTCTTATGTATGAAAAGGTACAATATTCTTTGAAGTTCTTCTGTAAATTGTTGAGATCTTATTCTCAGGTATGGTAGCAATCTAGGATATATTTATGTATGCTTTAAATAATGAAAATAAAAAGAAGTGATGATGGAACAAAGAGGTGATTTTTATTGCTTTTCTGAGTTAAATATGAGCATACTCTTTTTATCTCCCTCTCTTGAGCACAGATGCATAAATAGTGGCTAGAAATGACTGCAAATACATAATCTTGATTTAGAAATTCACAAATTGAAATATTTAAAATAAAATCTATTCCAACTTTTTAAAAATTCTTCAGCTTTGTCCTTCTGTGATTTGTTATTTATAGCCAAAGCTTCAGGGAAAATTTTTAAGTCAACTCACAGTGTAGATTAAGCCACTGAAAAATGGTGATTGTGAGACGTATTCAATAGTATTCTGTAAAAGAACTCATTTCACCACCATAACGACGAGATGCTGATATTTGGCAAAGCGATTCCATAGATTTATGGCTTCATCATCTGCTTTGCTGATTGCTAGTCTCCCAAGGACAAATGGGCTTTCAGACACAATTGTAAATATCCAGGATAAAGCAATGATATCTCTACTCGGAATAGTTATGCCATAATTAGAAAAAAGTTGCTAAATAAACTTAATTGAACATTTAAAGGGCTCTATAAAACATTTCTTTTAATTTCTTCCCTAGAGGATCATGCTGGGTTCTTATTTCAAAATATTATCCAATCTTTCATTGGCCATCTCTCTTTCATCTTACATAGAAATTGCCTGGTTGATATTTGGTAAAGTGTCACCATTTTCACAGAGATAGGTAATTCTCCCATTCCAAAGCCTCCAGGATTATTTATTTTTACTTCTTCTTTTTTTCTAATTCCCTAGGAGTTTGACAATGACTAAGTCCTTCAGGTATTAGATGAAGGACAGTAAGAGCTTGAGAAAAACACAAGAAACTTTAGAGAGAAAAACCAGTTTGGAAAAGAAGGCAAGATTCTGCTGAACCCTTAGAGCAAGGAAAATAGCCTAGAAATGAAAGTAAGCAATGATTAAACACTACAAATGGTTTCTTTCAATCACCCTTTGACATTTATATGGTATCATAATACCTCTGTTAACTCTTCTCAGGTTTATGAAAACAATAATTGAACCACTGAAATTACTCGGCGATTTATTCATAAAGCAATAGACAAGTCCATTGAATGGAAAGCATTTTTTTTTTAGTTATTAAAGCAGAAAAATTTAGCTGGAGGGATGTCTGTTAGGAAAGCACTGCACATATTCATAGCAGTATAAAGGGCTTGATGGACATTTAAGCTGTTTCCAGTTTTTTGCAAATACAAACAGAGCTGCAAACAGCCTTGTGCATGCATCTTTCCTCAGTTGGGTGAGCATTGCTGTAAGATACATTTCTAGGAATGGAATAGCTTGGTTAAAGGGGATGTGCCTTAAAAATATTGATAGATAGTAATAAATGGTTCATCAAAGAGGTGTACATTGTGTGAGTGTGATCACCGTGGTGAATTGTCAGTGTTCTAATATGCTTCAATCTAATAGGGGGAAGTAGGAGCTGGTTGTTACTTTATGTTGCATTTCTACACTGAGTTAAATTTATGCTTTTCATATTTCTATTCGTTCTGAGAAATACATCATTTAAAAGATTTTAAAGGATCTTGTAAAACAAGTTTTAAATAAAACTAAATCTAATAAAAAATTCTTAATATTTATCTCGTTGTATTCTAAGCCTAATCTAATATGCAGCCACTGATTAGTTTGATGAGAACAGTTTTGTGACTCACCTTGGCATGTCCTAGTTTGGGGTTGGAGTCCTTTCTGTCAATGTTCAGGCAGGCTTCATTTTTAAAGGGCCTCTGACTACTTCTCTGTCAGATGTGAGTTTTGGATCACCTCTAATACTCATTCTTCAGTTGTCAGTGATGGAAAGGACAGGAATGGGAGAGAAGAAAAGGATAAAATATTTTAAAAACCAACAATACCACTATTACTAAAAATAGCAGCTAGTACGCACTGAGTTCTTGCTTTGAGTCTGGCATTACTCTAAGTTCTTTACATGTAGTATCTTATTTAATCTTCATAACAATATATTTTGCTATTGAGGAAACTTTGATTCAAATAAATTAAGCAGCTTACCTAAAGTCACATATGTATTAAGTAGCAGATCCAGGACCCAAATACAGAAGGAGAATGGAGTGTTAAAAGATACATATTCTAGAGGAAAATTACCTAAAATTTACTGTGTGACCATAGTCCAAGTAGCCTAACCAAGCTAGTCCTCTGTTTCCTAATATAAATATTGGAACAATGGTTGTACTCATCCCATGGAAAGGTCATGAGAATTAAATTCGTCACTACATGCAAAAGACTTGGATTATCTGTCTGACACATGGTAAGAATCATGGAGGTGTTAACTATTATTATCCAGAACCCATGCCTCCCACATAAATATCCCAGAGCATTAGCTTTCATAACTGTACATTCTAGCATTGCTTGGACTATGTACTACAATCAAAGAAATCGTCACTTACCATCTTCACATAAACTGCATATCACTCTTGCCTCTGAGTTTAAAGAACATTTCTCTCCCTTTATTTCCCAGCCCTTGCTTTATGCTTTCTACCAAACTCAGCTGCATCTAAGTACCTATAATCAGATAAGGCATCAAGGAATGATTTGAAATTTCCTACATGCCAACATCTGTCCTCCTAGCCTTAAAGCTACCAAAAAGCAGAAATGCTAATACTACCATTCAGCTGCAAGTAAGAACCATAAAATTGATTATCAAAACCAATACATTGGCATTAATCTCATAAAGAATCCTTCAGTTTTACTTGTAATCATTTGGGTGCATGGGAAAGACTTAGAAACAGGGGATTTTAACATTCCATTTGGAAACAGTTTTATTTCTTCAATGTAAATCTTCTTTCCCAGGCTTTGCAGATTTTGCATATCAAAGGACTTTTGTTTTCTTTGATTATTTGTAGATGTAAAGCAAAAAATATTTGTTTGGATGGAAGAGCCTGAACTAGGACATTATAGAAGACAGCACACTTAAAAGTAAGAGTCCAGAAATAAAGGCAATCATGGGAATGTACGTCCCTTGAAATCCATAGAAATTTTTAGGAATTATTTAAATTTCCTAATGTTATAAAATTGAGTTCAAGAGAATCTTAATACAGGTGGAAAAACCCATATGATAGGGGGTTGCATATGTCATTGCTGTGTCCATCCTTAAAGATGCAGTTGTTTATTTCATACAGTTTGAAGACTTCCATAAGGACCCTTTTCCTAAATCCTTAACAACAAGCCACGCTGCCTCAAGAGACACGGTTATGATTATTTTATATTATTGGAAGCATTTATTCTTAAATGGTCTCTATTAAGTACAAATACTTCTAGAAAGAGACATCTGTTTGAGATGGTGTAAGGAATTCATTCTTTGATTACCTCTCTATTCCAAACACAAAGTTATGATGTATAAATATAAGAAGAGAAAAACTAAAAGGATGTAACTGTGATCAAAAATAATATGGTTATCTCTGAGAACCAGAAATAGGACAAAAGAAAAGCATAAAACAGTAAGTGAGCCTGAAGCCACTTCTAGGTTCTTTTTTTCGAAGCAGGCAGAGGCAGCTAGAGGCCTAGCTGCTGTGGGGTAAAGAAATTAAAAGTGCTTTTAACAAGATGTATGGTCTGATCCAGGCTTAACCTTAAGGGAATGAATAGATCTCATCACTTTCTTCAGTCATTGAAATAAGAAAATGTTCTAGACTCAACAGAGTTGAATAAATCCTTAATGAATTGGAAGAAATTTCTGAGAAAATTAACCCAGGATATGGCAATAAGAGACAATAATTTAAAAATATATGAAGGATACATTAAGAGACATGAAGGATAGATCAATAATTTCTAATACTTACCTCATAAAACTTCCAGAAAGGAATAAATGGAATGGCAGAAATGGACTCTGAGATTTTAAAAGTTTTCCTTACGAAGCAATGATAATATTTGAAGAGGATATGTTAATTAACTTGATTAAATCATTCCATAATGTATACATGTGTGGAAACATCGCACTGTACCCCATTTATATGTAAAATTATTTGTTAATTAAACATAAAATAAAACTTTAAAAAGCACAATGAGATATCACCTCACATCTATTAGACTATCAAAAAATAAAAAATAACAAGTGTTGGTAAGAATGTAACGCAAAAGAAACTCTTGTACACCATTAGAGGGAATGTAAATTAGTATAGTTGTGAAAAACAGTATAGGGTTTCTTCAAAATACTAAAAGTAAAATTGCCATATGATCTAGCAATCAGACTTCTGGGTATGTAGCCAAAAGAACTGAAATCAATGTGTTGAAGAGATATCTTCAATCCCATGTTCATTTTAGCATTATTCACAGTAGCCAAGATATGAAAACAACCAAAGCACCCATCAACAAATGAACACATTTTTTAAATGTGGCACACACACACACACACACACACAATACTATTCAATCTTTAAAAAGCAATAAATTTGATGTGGCTGGCAAGATGACCAAATAGGAACAGCTCCAGTCTGCAGATCCTAGCGAGATCAATGCAGAAGGCAGGTGATTTCTGCATTTCCAACTCAGGTACACTACTCACCTCACTGAGACTAGTTAGACAGTGGGTGCAGCCCACGGAGGGTGAGCCAAAGCAGGGTGAGGCGTTGCCTCACCCAAGAAGTGCAAGGGGTCAGGGAACTCCCTCCCTTAGCCAGAGGAAACCAAGAAGGACTGTGCCATGAGGAAAGGTGCACTCCATCCCAGATACTATGCTTTTCCCACAGTCTTCGCAACCTGCAGACCAGCAGACTCCCTTGGGTGCCTACACCACCAGGGCCCTGGGTTTCAAGCACAAAACTGGATGGCCATTTGGGCAGACATCAAGCTAGCTGTAGGAGTTTTTATTCACACCCTAGTGGTACCTAGAATGCCAGGAAGACAGAACTGTTCACTCCCCTGGAAAAGGGACTGAAGCCAGGGAGCCAAGTAGTCTAGCTCAGCAAATCCCACCCCCATGGAGACCAGTAAGCTAAGATCCACTCAGCACAGCAGTCTGAAGTCAACCAGGGATGCTGGAGCTTGGTGGGGGGAGGGGCGTCTGCCATTACTGAGACTTGAGTAGGAGATTTTCTCCTCACAGTGTAAACAAAGCCACCAGGTAGTTCGAACTGGGCAGAGCCCACTGCAGCTTGGCAAACCAATGTAGCTAGATGGTCTCTCTAGATTCCTCCTCACTGGGCAGGGCATCTCTGAAAGAAAGGCAGCAACTCCAGTCAGGAGCTTATAGATTAAACTCCCACCTCTCTGGGACAGAACACCTGGGGGAAGGGGCAGCTGTGGGTGCAGCTTCAGCAGACTTAAATGTTCCTTCCTGCTGGCTCTGAAGAGAGCAGAGAATCTCTCAGCACAACACTTGCATTCTGGTAAGGGACAGATTGCCTCCTCAAATGGGTCCCTGATCCTCATACCTCCTGACTGGGAGACACCTCACAGCAGGGGTCAACAGACACCTCATACGGGAGAGCTCTGACTGGCATGACTGGCATCTGGTGGGTGCCCCTCTGGGAAGAAGCTTCCAGAGGAAGGAACAGGCAGCAATCTTTGCTGTTCTGCAGACTCTGCTGGTGATACCCAGGCAAACAGGGTCTGGAATGGACCTCCAGCAAAGTCCAGCAGACCTTCAGCAGCCTCACTGTTAGAAGGAAAGCTAACAAACCGAAAGGAATAGCATCAACATGAACAAAAAGGACGTCCACACAGAAACCCGATTCAAAGGGCACCATCATCAAAACTCAAAGGCAGATAACTCCACGAAGATGAGGAAAAACGAGCCCCAAAAGACTGAAAATTCCAAAAAACAGAATGCCCCTTCTTATTCAAAGGATCATGACTTCTCTCCAGCAAGGGAACAAACCTGGATAGAGAATGAGTTTGACAAAGTGACAGAAGTAGGCTTCAGAAGGTGGGTAATAACAAACCCTCCAAGCTAAAGGAGCATATTATAACCCAATGCAAGGAAGCTAAGAACCTTGTAAAAAGGTTACAGGAATTGCTAACTAGAATAAACAGTTTAGAGAAGAACATAAATGACTTTATGGAGCTGAAAAACACAGCACGAGAACTTCATGAAGCATACACAAGTATCAATAGCCAAACTGATCAAGCGGAAGAAAGGATATCAGAGATTGAAGATCAACTTAATAAAATAAAGTGTGAAGACAAGTTTGGAGAAAAATGAATGAAAAGGAAAGAACAAAGTCTCCAAGAAATATGGGACTATGTGAAAAGACCAAACCTATGTTTGACTGGTGTACTTGAAAATGACAGAGATAATGGAACCAAGTTGAAAAATACTCTTCAGGATATTAGGCAGAAAAACTTCCCCAACCTAGCAAGACAGGCCAACATTCAAATTCAGGAAATACAGAGAACACCACAAAGATACTGCTCGAGAAGAGTAACCTCAAGACACATAATCATCAGCTACACCAAGGTTGAAATGAAGGAAAAAATGTTAAGGGCAGCAAGAGAGAAAAGTCGGGTTACCGGCAAAGGGAAACCCATCAGACTAACAGCAGATCTCTCTGCAGAAACCCTATAAGCCAGAAGAGAGTAGGGACCAATATTCAACATTCTTTGTATTTTTATTTTTTATTATACTTTAAGTTCTAGGGT
>NW_012117711.1:552836-557855 GCF_000951035.1 Colobus angolensis palliatus | reverse complement strand
AGGTTTGTTACATATGTATACATGTGCCATGTTGGTGTGCTGCACCCATTAACTCGTCATTTATATTAGGTATATCTCCTAATGCTATCCCTCCCGTATCCTCCCAACCCATGACAGGCCCTGGTGTGTGATGTTCCCCTTCCTGTGTCCAAGTGTTCTCATTGTTCAATTCCCACCTATGAGTGAGAACATGCGGTGTGTGGTTTTTTTGTCCTTGCAATTGTTTGCTGAGAATGATGGTTTCTAGCTGCATCCATGTCCCTACAAAGGACATGAACTCATCCTTTTCTATGGCTGCATAGTATTCCATGCTGTATATGTGCCACATTTTCTTAATCCAGTCTATCATTGATGGACATTTGGGTTGGTTCTAAGTCTTTGCTATTGTGAATAGTGCCACAATAAACATACGTGTGCATGTGTCTTTATAGCAGCATGTTTTATAATCCTTTGGGTATATACCCAGTAATGGGATGGCTGGGTCAAATGGTATTTCTAGTTCTAGATCCTTGAGGAATCGCCACACTGTCTTCCACAATGGTTGAACTAGTTTACAGTCCCACTAACAGTGTAAAAGTGTTCCTATTTCTCCACATCCTCTCCACTTCCTTATACCTTATTAAAAAAAATTAATTCAAGATGAATTAAAGACTTAACTGTTAGACCAAAAACCATAAAAACCCTAAAAGAAAACCTAGGCAATACCATTCAGGACATAGGCATGGCCAAGGACTTCATGTCTAAAACACCAAAAGCAATGGCAACTGTTGCAGGAAATCAGTGACCCTGAACAGAGGGACCAGCTGAAGCCGTGGCAGAAGAACGTAAATTGTGAAGATTTCATGGACATTTATTACTTCCCCAAATTAATACTTCTATAATTTCTTACGCCTGTCTTTACTGCAATCTCTGAACAGAAATTGTGAAGATTTCATGGACATTTATCACTTCCCCAATCAATACCCTTGTGATTTCCTATGCCTGTCTTTACTTTAATCTCTTAATCCGGTCATCTTCGTAAGCTGAGGAGGATGAATGTTGCCTCGGGACCCTGTGATGATTGCATTAACTTCAAAAATTGTTTGTAGAGCATGTGTGTTTGAACAACATGAAATCTGGGCACCTTGAAAAAAGAACAGGATAACAGCAATGTTCAGGGAACAAGGGAAGTAACCTTAAACTGACTTCTGGTGAGCCAGACGGAACAGAGCAATATTTATATTCTTTCAAAGGCAAATAGGAGAAATATCGCTGAATTCTTTTTCTCAGCAAGGAACATCCCTGAGAAAGAGAATGCACCCTGAGGGTAGGTCTATAGACAGCCCCTTAAGGCGACCGTCTTTTACGGTTGAAGCCAAAGGGATGA
Organism: Colobus angolensis palliatus; assembly: GCF_000951035.1. Lineage (NCBI taxonomy): Eukaryota > Metazoa > Chordata > Mammalia > Primates > Cercopithecidae > Colobus > Colobus angolensis. Next base: position 556,489 of record NW_012117711.1, on the reverse strand, counting down.
AATAAGCCCCAGTCTCCTGTAGCGCTCCCAGGTTTATTAGGACGAGGAAATTCCCACCTAATAAATTTTGGTCAGACAGGTTGTCTGTTTGCTGATAAGATGTTATCAATGACAATGGGTGCCTGAAACTTCATTAGCAATTTTAATTTCACCCCATCCGGTGGTCCTGTGATCTCGCCCTGCCTCCATTTCCTTTGTGATATTTTATTACCTTGTGAAGTATGTGTTCTCTGTGACCCACACCCTATTCATGCCCTCCCTCCCCTTTTGAAAATCACTAATAAAAACTGGCTGGTTTTATGGCTCTGGGAGCATCATGGAACCTGCCAACGTGTGACGTCTCTCCTGGACACGCAGCTTTAAAATTTCTCTCTCGTATTATTTCCCTTTATTTCTCAAACCAGCTGAGACGCTTAGGGAATGGAAAAGAACCAACGATAAATATCAGGGGTGGGTTTTTCCCTGATAGGCAACAAAAGCCAAAATCGACAAATGGGATCTAACTAAACTAAAGAGTTTCTGCACAGCAAAAGAAACTACCATCAGAGTGAACAGGCAACCTACAGAATGGGAGAAAATTTTTGCAATCTACTCATCTGACAAATGGCTAATATCCAGAATCTACAAAGAACTCTAACAAATTTACAGGAAAAAAACAACCCCATCAAAAAGTGGACAAAGGATATGAACAGACACTTCTCAAAAGAAGACATTTGTGCAGCCAACAGACACATGAAAAAATGCTCATCATCACTGGCCATCAGAGAAATGCAAATCAAAACCACAATGAGATATCATCTCACACCAGTTAGAATCACGATTATTAAAAAGTCAGGAATCAACATTCTTAAAGAAAAGAATTTTCAACCCAGAATTTCATATCCAGTCAAACTAAATTTCACAAGCGAAGCAGAAATAAAATCCTTTACAGACAAGCAAATCCTGACAGATTTTGTCACCACAAGGCCTGCCTTACAAGAGCTCCTGAAGGAAGCACTACAAATGCAAAGGCAAAACTGGTATCAGGCAGTGCAAAAACATACCAAATTGTAAAGTCCATCGACACTATGAAGAACCTGCATCAACTAGTGGACAAAATAAACCTACTAGCATCATAATGACTGGATCAAATTCACACATAACAATATTAACCTTAAACGTAAATGGGCTAAATGCCCCCATTTAAAGACATAGACTGGCAAATAGGATAAAGAGTCACGACCCATTGGTGTGCTGCATTCAGGAGACCAATCTCACATGCAAAGACACACATATGTTCAAAATCAAGGGATGAAGGAAGATTTACCAAGCAAATGGAAAGCAAAAAGAAAGCATGAGTTGCAATGCTAGTCTCTGAAAAAGACAAAGAAGGGCATTATATAATAGTAAAGGGATCAATGCAACAAGAAGAGCTAACTATCCTAAATATTTATGAACCCAATATAAGAGCACCCAGATTAATAAAGTGAGTTCTTAGAGACCTACACAGAGACTTAGCCTCCCACACAATAATAATGGGAGACTTTAACATCCCATGGTCAATATTAGACAGATCAACAAGACAGAAAATCAACAAGGATATTCAGAACTTGAACTCACCTCTGGACCAAGTGGACCTAATAGACATCTACAGAACTCTCCACCTGAAATCAACAGAATATACACTCTTCTCAGCACCACATCACACTTTTTCTAAAATTAACCACATGATTAGAAGTAAAACACTCATCAGAAAATGCAAACTATTGGAAATCATAACAAACAGTCTCTCAGACCACAGTGCAATGAAATTAGAACTCAGGATTAAGAAACTCACTCAAAACTGCACAATTATGTGGAAACTGAACAAACTGCTCCTGAATGACTACTGGATAAATAACAAAATGAAGGCAGAAATAAAGATGTTCTTTGAAACCAATGAGAACAAAGACACAACATACCAGAATCTCTGGGACACAGTGTTTAGAGGGAAATTTATAACACTAAATCCACACAGGATATAGTGGGAAAGATCTAAAATCAGCACCCTAACATCACAATTAAAATGACCAGACAAGCAAGATCAAACAAATTCAAAAGCTAGCAGAAGACAAGAAATAACTAAAATCAGAGCAGAACTGAAGAAGATAAAGACACAAAAAACCCTTCAAAAAATCAATGAATTCAGGAGATGGTTGGTTGAAAGGATTAACAAAACAGATAGACCCCTAGCCAGACTAATAAAGAAGAAAACAGAACAGAATCAAATAGACATAATAAAAAAAAGATAAAGGTGATTTCACCACTGATCCCACAGATATACAAACTACCATAAGAGAATACTGTAAACAGCTCTATGCAAATAAACTAGAAAATCTAGAAGAAATGGATAAATTCCCAGACACATACACCTCTCAAGAGTAAACCAGGAAGAAGTTGGATCCCTGAATAAACCAATAACAAGTTCTGAAATTGAGGCAGTAATTAATAGCTTACAGACTAAAAAAAAGCCAAGGACCAGATGGATACAGACCTGAGTTCTACCAGAGGTACAAAGAGGAGCTCGTACCATTCCTTCTAAAACTATTCCAAATGATAGAAAAAGAGAGGTTCCTCCCTAACTCATTTTATGAGGCCAGCATCATCCTGATACCAAAACCTGGCAGAGACACAGCAAAAAAAGAAAATTTCAGGCTAATATCCATGATGAACATCCATGCAAAAATCCTCAATTAAATGCTGGAAAACTGAATCCAGCAGTACATCAAAAACCTTATCCACCAAGATCAAGTCAGCTTCATCCCTAGGATGAAAGCCTGGTTCAACATATGCAAATCAATAAACATAATCCATCACATAAACAGAACCAATGACAAAACCCATGTGATTTTCTCAATAGATGCAGAAAAGGCCTTTGAAAAAACACCCCTTTATGCTAAAACTCTCAATAAACTAGGTGCTGATGGAATGTATCTCAAAATAATAAGAACTATTTATGACAAACTCACAGCCAATATCATACTGAATGTGCAAAAGCTGGAAGCATTCCCTTTGAAAACCGGCATGAGACAAGGGTGCCCTCTCTCAACACTCCTATTCAACATAGTGTTGGAACTTCTGGCCAGGGCAATCAGGCAAGAGAAAGAAATAAAGCATATTCAAATAGAAAGAGAGGAAGTCAAATTGTCTCTGTTTGGAGATGACATTATTGTATATTTAGAAAACTCCACCATCTCTGCCCAAAATCTCTTTAAGCTGATAAGCAACTTCAGCATCATCTCAGGTTACAAAATCAATGTGCGCAAATCACGAGCATTCCTATACACCAGTGATAGACAAACAAAGCTAAATCATGAGTGAACTCCCATTCACAATTGCTACAAAGAGAATAAAATACCTAGGAATACAACTTACAAGTGATGTGAAGGACCTCTTCAAGGAGAACTACAAACCACTGCACATCAAAATAAAAGAGGACACAAACAAATGGAAGAACATTCCATGTTCATGGATAAGAAATCAATATCATGAAAATGGCCATAATACCCAAAGTAATTTATAGATTCAATACTATCCCCATCAACCTACCATTGACTTTCTTCACAGAATTATAAAAAACTACTTTAAATTTCATAGGGAACCAAAAAAGAGCCTGTATAGCCAAGGCAATCCTA
>NW_012117711.1:536261-552786 GCF_000951035.1 Colobus angolensis palliatus | reverse complement strand
AAAAAACAAAGCTGGAGGCATCACGCTACCTGTCTTCAAACTACACTACAAGGCTACAGTAACCAAAACAGCATGGTACTGATATCAAAACAGATATATAGACCAATGGAACAGAATAGAGACCTCAGAAATTATGCCACACATCTACATCCATCTGATCTTTGACTAACCTGACAAAAGCAAGCAATGGGGAAAGGATTATTTAATAAATAGTGTTAGGAAAACTGGCTAACCATAAGCAGAAAAGAGAAACTGGATCCCTTCCTTACACTTTATACAAAAATTAACTCAAGATGGATTAACGACTTAAACATAAGACCTAATACCATCAAAACCCTGGACAAAAACCTAGGCAATACCATTCAGGACATAGGCATGGGCAAAGGCTTCAGGACTAAAACACCAAAAGCAATGGCAATGAAAGCTAAAATAGACAAATGGGATCTAATTAAACTAAAGAGCTTCTGCACAGCAAAAGAAACTATCCTCAGAGTGAACAGGCAACCTACAGAATGGGAGAAAATTTTTCAATCTATCCATCTGACAAAGGGCTAATATCCAGAATCTGCAAAGAACTTAAAAAAATTTATAAGAATAAAAAAAAAACCTCATCAAAAAGTGGGCAAAGGTTATGAACAGACACTTCTCAAAAGAAGACATTTATGTGTTCAATGAACATATGAAAAAAAGCTCATCATCACTGGTCATTAGAGAAATGCAAATCAAAACCAAAATGAGATACCACCTCACTCCAGTTAGAATGGCTATCATTAAAAAGTCAGGAAACAGCAGATGCTGGAGAGGATGTGGACAAATAGGAACACTTTTACACTGTTGGTGCATGTGTAAATTAGTTCAACCATTGTGGAAAACAGTGCGGTGATTCTTCAAGGATCTAGAACCAGAAATACCATTTGACACAGCAATCCAATTACTGGGTATACACCCAAAGGATTATAAATTATTCTACTATAAAGACTCATGCACATGTATGTTTATTGCAGCACTGTTGACATTATCAAAGACTTGGAACCAACCCAAATGCCCATCAATGATAGACTGGATAAAGAAAATGTGGCACATATACACCATGGAATATTATGTAGCCATAAAAAAAGGATGAGCTCATGTCCTTTGCAGGGACATGGATGAAACTGGAAACCATCATTGTCAGCAAACTAACACAGAAACAGAAATCCAAATACCACATGTTCTCACTCATAAGTGGGAGTTGGACAATGAGAACAAATGGACACAGGGAGGAAAACATCCCACACCAGGGCCTGTTGGGGGTAGGGTGCTAGGGGAAGGATAGCATTAGGTGAAATACCTAATGTAGATGACGGGTTGAGGGGTGCAGCAAACCACCATGGCACGTGTATATATACATAACAAACCTGCACATTCTGCACATGTATCCCAGAACTTAAAATATAATAATATTTTTTAAAAAGATATGCTAGGTACCAAGAAAAGATTTGCCTCTCCAAAAAAAAGTAATACTCGTCTATAAAATACCTGTGACATTGTGGCTCCAGGCCTGTAAATGCAGGAATTAAAATAGTGGAAGTAATTTTTAAATTAATGTAAATTTACATATTAAGTTCTTCACATTTCATGTTTTAGTGTACAGAAACATCTAGTGGAAGATTCCTGGAAAAGAAGAATGAAAATTGTGAGAGCCAAGGGCCATTAGAAACAAGAGCCTGGCGGGGCACGGTGGCTTACACCTGTAATTCCAGCACTTTGGCAGGCCGAGGCAGGAGGACCACATGAGCCCAGAAGCTTGAGACCAGCCGAGGCAACATAGCGAGACCCTTTCTCTACAAAAAATAAAATTAGCTAGGCATTGTGGTTCTTGCCTGTGGTCCCAGCTACTTGGGAAGCTGAGGTGGGAGGATCACTTGAGTCTAGGAATTTGAAACTGCAGTGAGCCGTGATCGTGCCACTGCACTCCAGCCTGGGTGACAGAGAGAGAACCTGTCACAAAAACATAGAATTAAAAACAAAAAAGAAACAAGAACCTCCCACCTAACTTTCTTAGGAGCACAATTCTTTTCCAGCTGCTTACTGGTATTTGTACCCCCTGCCCTGTCTGAAGTTGGCAGCATTCCCATCTTTCAACATAGGCTCTCAGATTGTGAACCTTATCTAATATCTTTTCAGTTTCCGGATTACATAGGTTCTAAAGTCACTAGTAATTGATGCTGTTAATTCTAAAGAGCTGTCTGCTTTTGATAACTCCTGCTCACAGTGAAAAATTCTCCTGAACTTTTTGAACCAGTTGTAAGCACTTCTCTGTATCCTCTGTCTCTTCTTTAATGTGTGCCTGGAGCATGTCCACGCCAACCACATAAAGACATAGAATTTGCATAGATAACTGTATTTCATTTATATGCTGTCTTTCTGTTCTGTCCTGGGCACTCACAGTGTCTTTCTTCACTTTATTTTCCAGTGCCACAGTTGCATGGCTGTGCACTATATCACACCTGGGGATTACCATCCATTTGGACTGCAGAATCAGAGGAGTCTCTGGAGTTGTACACTGTGCTGGCATCTCACAGGTCTCCCCTGATCAAGAAGTTTGATGCTAGTGCATAATTAAGAAGTGGAGAAAAAAGTGATGGCCACCATTATGCTACATAAAATTCTGTAGAGTTGTTTTTTTCAAGGAACATCAATTATTTTAAGTGGGCATGTAAGGCTGTCATTTTGACAAAGCTTTATTAGGTGTACATGAATAAAATAATAGCAGTAGTAAATGAAATATTTTACTTAGAAACCCTCACTAAATTACTCTGTGAAATACTCTTTCATATATTAAAAAAAAAAAAAAAACTAGTGTTTTCACATTTTCAAGATGAAGAACACTGTGGATGAAGCAACAGTAATCATCAGAGCGTTAACCCATGAATCAGAATGGAGAATGAGTTTCAATTTCTTTGAACATTGTGCTGTGTTTCAATGAAAATAGTTTTAGATCTATAACTTTATCCTAGATTCCATGATAAACAGGAATAATACTTATTCATTCATAAGTGTATTTATTTTAAAAATTATTAAACACTAATGACAAGAGAAAAAAAGCAAGAAATTCTGTCACTTGGAACAATGTGAACCCAAATGACATTATGCTAAGTGAAATAAGCCAGGCACAGAGAGACAAACACTGTATGCTCTCACTTATATGTGGAATATAAAAAAAGCTGAATTCATAGATGTAGGGAGTAGAATGGTGATTACCTGAGGCTGGAGAGGAGGGTGGATGGTAAAAGAGAAGATGTTGATCAAAGGGTAGAGAGTTTCAATTAGATGGGAGGTGTAAGTTCTGGTGACCTATTGCACAGCATGGTGACAGTAGTTAATAATAACGTATATTTAAAAATAGCGGCCGGGCGTGGTGGCTCACGCCTGTAATCCCAGCACTTTGGGAGGCCGAGACGGGCGGATCACGAGGTCAGGAGATCGAGACCATCCTGGCTAATATGGAGAAACCCCGTCTCTACTTAAAAAAAAAAAAATTAGCTAAAAGGGGGAATTTTAAATCTTCTCACCAAAACAAAATGATAAGTATGTCAGATGATGGGTATGTCAATTAGCCTGATTTGGTCATTCCATAATGTATACATGTATTGAAACATGACATTGTACCTCATAAATATATACAATTATATATATAATTACAAATGAAATAAAACTTTAAAAAGGAAAGAACTTTTTGAAGATGTAATAGCTGAAAATGTTGTGGAACTAAAACCAGCTTCTTAGACTGAAAGTGCATTCCAAGCACCAAATAGGCTATATAAAAATAAATCTATGCCTAGGAAAACCTTATAAAACTGCAGAGCAACAAGTTAACGAGAGACTCTAAAAATATTACAAAGAAAAGACAGATAATATACAAAAGACCGAGCTGTTTTCTCAACTAAAAGAAAGAGTCCACAGACAATAAAATGATACCTTCAGACTACTAGGAGTGAGAAAAGATTTGAACTTGGAATTTAATACTCAATTAAATGATCATTTATGAACAAGGCCAATATACAGGCATTTTCAAACATGCAATGAATAAGAAAGTTTATTATAAGTTCTTACTAAAAGCATTTTTTAGAGATACATCTAAAAAAGAAGAAAAGTAAACACAGAAGCAAGGTGTATTTCTGAAAACTGAAATGAGTAGAGAAATTGACTAAATATGCCAGTAAATTTAATTCTCCATTGTAAAAATGATTAAGTATTTTAAGGGTAGATTTTAAACTAAGGGTTGGCAAACTTTTTCAGTAAATATCCATATAGCAATTATCTTAGCTCAGAGATGCCATACAGTTTCTGCTGCAACTACATACTATCATTGTAGTGCAAAAGCAGCCATAGGCAATGTGTAAATTAGCATGGCAGTGTTCCAATAAGATGCTATTTTTTAAAAAAGTGGCTGAACAGTGGACTGTATAGCTCCAGGACTTCTTCTCTGAACAATGTTACAAATGTAAATTGTCATTAAAACATGTTAAATTTCTCTTTATAGTTGAGAAAAGGATACAAAGAGTAGGTAATTCTATGTTTTCTTAGAATATCTCTGGAAGAAAAAAATGCCTTGAACTTTTTTCAGCTGTTATGATATGGTAGCACAGTTGAGGGCAAGGCCCTTCGGAAATAGAACACAAGGTAGAAATCTGTCAGAAACACTCATGGGAAAAAGGGAGGCGCAGACAAGACATTTTACATATACGGTATTTTTTTCTAGGCAGGCTCTGGGGTATTACTGCAGTGGTAAGTAATCATAAGCTTTTTTGCACTAAATAATTGCACTCATCTTTCATGTTCAGCTTAAATTTTCCTTGCTTTCATGTCTGGGTGAAGCGTAACCCCTATATGCCTCCTATAGCACATTTAAACATATGCCTAATGTAAAACTTAACACATTTGATCACATCTGCTAGTCTAGGGTTTTTCTTGAAGAAAGTTAGTTCTGTGAAAAGAGATGTTATGATTATCTCATTCATTATTATATTATTCATGCCAGGACAGTGCCTGCCACATGGCAGATATTGTACCGATGTTTCTTAAAAGAATAAATAGCTACTTCTATTGAATTAATGACACATGAACGTGTGCCAAGATATATAACCTCTGTTTTGGGGGTTACATTATTATCTTGATCTTTCACATTTATTTAACCAACAAATAATTAATTTGCGCTCACTACAGGGAAGGCACTATTCTAGATTCTGAGTATATAAGTAGTGAGCAAAATAGTCCCTGTCTCATGTAGTTTACATTCTAATGGGGAGGAGAGATAATAAACATATAAATATGTTTATAAGTGGAAAACATTACCACTTGTAATGATTACCAGTAAAATAATTGCTCTTTGATGGGTCAGGACTTTAGCACTTCAGAGTTAACATCAACCACCAGTAAGTAAGACAGACAGTGGAGATGGACAAAGAAATTTGGCTGAATCTGTATTGAACTCATTCTGTCCTGGCAGGTTACAATGTTTAGTAAATACATAACAACAGATTATTTAGTTGTCTCTAAATAGAAGACAGAAAGAAGATAGAAAATGTTCTAAAACATCCAGCTAATTAATACTGCTTCTTAAATAATGTAGTTGGGGAAAAAGCACTCTAATGAATATTAGAATTGGTTTCTAGACTTAGGCTTGCCATTCACTTACTGTGTGGCCTTAGGCAAGTGAGTTATTTCTTCTCTCTGGGCCTCAGTTTTTCCCATGAGAGAACTGGGTTCAATCAAAGAATTTAGTCATTTAGTTGTTTTCTTACCACCTTCATTATTTTTACCATATTCGAATACTATATTTGTTATCATTTACCTAATAATTATTAGGCAATAATAAGTAAATAATATTGGTGAAATCATGATTGTAATGTGCTTGTTATAGTGTTTCCTGGTGAATCTTATGAAATTCATAGCTCTTAAAATGTTTTTTAATGCCACCTTTCAACATACCATAAGAGGCATTTCTATGTCATTTGGAAATGCTGGATTAAATGACTTTCAAGTCCTCTGTGTTCTAAAGATTAATATTTTATGAGATTTTTTTGTATGACTGCCTTATCTCAAAAGGCTCCAGATGTTTCTTCTTTCAACATGAAAAACACCTACAATTATTTAAAAATATGTGAAAGAATGCTTAGTATTTGAAAACAATTAAAACCTGTACTTTGCTTGAATGTCTTTTTTCTCTTTCTCATTTACTCAACTGTAATACTTTCCAGAGTACATTTCTGGGCCTTTCTCAGACACACTTGTGAAATGTAGAGTTTACATAGTATATCCTTTCCCATCATTTTATCTTCAGATTATCTATATCTTTAAATTTAAAATATATCTCTTGTAGATAGCATCTCTTTAGGTCTTTTTATTCTTTTTATCCAGTGCAGTAAATCTCTGCCCTTTATGTGGCGTTTAGTTCATTTATATTTAAATTAACTACTGATATGTCTGGCTTTAAGTCTACCATTATTTTTATTATTTTTTGTGTCAATTGCTCCAGAGCTTACTTTGTGCAGCTTTATCTTATGAAATACATATTAAGCAAAACCTATGTAGATAGAATGCCATTTGATAATTTACCAAGCATAGAGAAATTTCTGCATCACATCTAAAATATCTCCCAAAATAAAAAATCAAAACTCCAGGATTACCATTTTCCCTTTGACTCTGCTATATACATGCCATATTGTTTATAGAAAAATGGCATTTAATTCCATTTAAATTTGCAAACAAAGATAAGTAGTGGGGATGTCTTTAGAAAGGCTACATAAAGAAAGATGTTTCCATCAGGATAAGTTAAGCTGTGCTTCAGTAACACACCCCCAAATCTCAATGGCTTCAAAAAACTAAAGATTATTTCTTGCCCATGCTGTGTATTCATCAAGGGTAAGCAGGGGTCTCTGCTTTACATTGTCTTTTCTTAGGACCCAGGATAATGAAATAACCACTTGCTGGAGCAGTGTTTAGTATCATGGCAGAGGGAAGGAGAGCTCTAATTAATATATTGGTTAAGTACTCAGCCAGAAGTAACACATCACTACTGTTTGCAAGCTATTGGCCAGAACTGGTCACACAACCTTGCACAACAATAAGAGTCCAGATAGTACAACCCTATCATGAGTCAGAAGGCGGACAGAATTGGAATATTTAGCAGATAACATTAATGACTACCACATGCATTTTCATTTTGTTTGTTTGTTTTGGTTTTTTGTTTCTTTTCAGGTTCCAGAGTCTTTGCTCCCAATAGGTTGATGCTTCTCGGTCCTTATTCTGGCACTGGTTTTAAGAGTAACAGTAAATATTCCTAACAAAAAGAAAAGTATAAACCAATGGCAAGTAGATGCTTTGGGGGAGTGCTATGAGTTGTTGGGAAGAACAAAGCTGAGTGATGAACATTGGCAATAATGTTTCTTTCCATCTACTTGGAAACCCTGTGGAACAGAATCAATTTCTGCCCTCAAAACTGTTTCAGTGTGAAAAGTGAAACCCAGGAGGAGTAGATTGTATTCGTTTAATAATGCGGCAAGTCAGTTGTTCCCAAAATTAAAGAAATTTTGGAGGCAAGTATTTGAGTAAAGGCAAGGAGAATCTCTGAGAAAAAGAGAAGGCAACCACCACTAAACTATGTAAATAGTTGTAAGCTGCTTAGGATCTTGACCCTTTCTGAGGGAGAATTGTAAAATCAGAGTTTTAGGACTAGATGTTTGCTTCTCTTGGAGAAAGCAGAAAGTGAAGAAGAAAGACCAATAACTTCCATGAATTAGGTTCTGGTAAAACTACAGGCACTCTTCTAGGAGTTCAAAATATCCCTAAAATGTAGTGATTCAGAAATTCAATATTACAGAAAACATCCACCACACTTCTTGGGAAAAAAGCGAAAGAGAAACCTAGGTAATACCCAAACCTGTACAAAATTAAAAACAAAGCTATGTTTTCTTCTTGTTGTCATATGCTCTCTATTTCACTTGCATTCATTGCTATTTCATTTTAAAATGTCACTTAATATCAGGTAGATATTGAAATGCAAGTGTTAGTGATTAACGTTTGCACTTCAATACAGCCATAAGTACAATTTTATAGATTTGTTTTCTGGAAAAGTTATAGTGCCATTATTAGATAAGAAGGCAAACCATAGGAATTTTCCAGAAAGACTGAGTTATATGAATGGTATCTCACAAATCTGATAGGAATGGATCTGTCAGCAAGTTATCAACTTTTCTATATTAGAATATACCTTTTACCCACAAGTACAATTCTGGAAGGCTAAGCAGGTGCCAGATCTTTTAGAAAGAGCCAATAAATTAAAGCAGTCTGTTGCTAGAGTACCCTAAAAAACATAGTCTAGGTCAGTATTGATTAAAGTGTGGTCTGAGGGCCAATGCATAGATCAGTTCCACTCAATGAATCTTTTCTGATCCACCTAGAAGTTAGGAGTGTGTGCTGGAATGTGAATTAATACACACTTCCATTATCAAAAAGTCTTGCTACTAATGTATATATGTATATATATAATATGCATATTCATATATAGTTATATATAAAGTATATGCATATATAATTATACATAGCTTTATATGTTATATGTAATATACATACCAAATCTATATTTATACCTAATATATCTATGTTTGTATGTATATCTTTACCTATATCTACATAGATAAACAATGTGTTTAGTGACTGTTTATTTACACATGGGTGGAAGCTCCATATCTAATTGCAGACGGGTAACGAACAGCTCATATACCAGTAGAACTAGTCTAGGTCTCTCAGGAACAAGTGATATTGGCATATCTACAAGTGTGAGTAGCTCTGTGGTAATAAAAATGCATTATTTCAGTTTGTATGAGAAATATTAACCAGGTGAAATTAACTTGAAATCTGTGCAGAAGCAGCGATGCTCCCTTTTTGACATTAGGTAGGTCTTGAGGGACCAGACAGAGCCTTTAAATAATGTAGTTCTGCCAATAGGCTGGTATTTTTAAAGCTGTCTGTTGCCATTTCCATTTACTGTTTCTTTATTCACTATTTCCAAATATCAGATGGTTCTTAAATATTCTGTCAAAAAATGCTATCTTTATTAAACCAATTACCTTAATAGTATAATAATAAAATAATACCACTTTTGACAGCTTACCATGTGGCAGACACTGTCCTAAGTGTTTTACATTATTTGAGGCATTTAATCCCCACAGCAATCCTATGAAATAAACAGTATTACTATCCTCATCTTACAGTGAGAAAATGAGAACCAGAGTTTGATTTGCCATATATCACACATTAGCAAGGGGACAGAATAAGGAGCTTAATTCATGCAAGTTAGCCCTCAAGACTCTGTTTCTAACAACCACAGTTTATTTCCTTTCTGAAGGGAAGAGAAGCAATATACATTTAATAAAAAGACCTGGAATATGGATGAAATGAATATGAATGAATATGAATATGGAATATGAATGAAAAGACCTGGATTTTAATCCCAGTTTCTGACACTGACTAGCCATATGAACTTAGGCAAAACCCTTCCCTTACTTGGGCCTAAATTTCCTAATCTAGAAAAATAAGCAGAGTAGACTAGATGTTTTCTCAAATCCCTTTTAGTTTTAAGATTCTATGAGTCTGTTAAGTATAAATTTCTGACTAAAAATAGAGGCTTATGAGTACATCTTTTACGCAGAATTTCTTGTTCAAATAGAATTCTTTATTTCTAACTCAGAAAAGCAGTATTGCTCTGGGCTATCTGCCTGGATGTAGAAATAGCCTAACAACATAAAACTGTATGTTAGCTTGAGGGTCATTGAGATAGGATCCAATCCCTTTGCTCTTTGCTAAAGACAGGATGTAATGATTGCACACAAGTAACAAGCATAACATTTAATATATTTAAATTATTTTTTCTTACTGCTCCTCTCTAGAAATAAGGCTAACCTACCTTGTGGTTTGACTTGGCTCCGTGAGGATTGAATTTTTATCCATGTCTAAAGATTTGTCAGTCTGGAAATGTTTAAATATTTAGGTATTTTGTTTCTGATATGCAGAAAATTTTAACAACTTATATAGCTGAACAGTCCACCATTTCTGGTAGTAAGCCATAATGAACAAAGAATAGAGTGTTAACACAGTCTTCTCCCATTTATTGAGGCAGTGTGATTTGTAATGAATAGTAGATATTATCACTTACAGATTTAGATTCATCTGTACCACAAATAATCAATTTGGAAAGAAAAACACTCTGTTCTCCAATTTAAGAAAAGCAAACTAAAGATAAGTAACCAGCTATATTCTCTCAATTATGTATTTAAGGACACAAGGATAGTTCTGTGCTTCTGTCTGATGAGAAGTAAATGGCAGGAAAGCAGTTTTCAAAAAATAGTTTTTAAATTTTAGGTTTACCATCTTTCATTGTCACTTTGCATTGTCTGTGAAATCTTTAGCATCATCTCACTGGGTATTGGGTACATTTTGCCCAATGATACTGATAACCATAAAAGTAGTGAGTTGGTTATTTTTAGCTGATAATTAGTTTAGTTGAGCAAAGTGAGGATTCTCTTAAAGGTCCTGAGGCTGGAGTCAGCTAAAGCAGCAGGAAAGTTGGGCCAGGATCAAGTGGAAAACTGAAAGGCACAAATCTCACAGTATGACTTTTTGATAATTATAATGTCCTATGTGGTAAGAAAGATGATAGGTCAACACTGAGGTTATCAAAAACCCCAGACCATAAATATGTATGTTCACCATTACCCAGATTTGTTCTCATGATATTTACCATTGTAGATCCACTGATTCAGAAGAGTGGTAGACTTTATCTCAGACATAAGTGCTCATTGAGAGATGGAGTATGATGACAGAATATAAGGCCCCACTGATCATGCCCCATGACAAGGATACCAAAGTAACAACTATCTACACAGAATAAAAACAAAACACCACACAACACAACAAAACAAAACAAAAACACTTTCTTAAGAACCCAAGTAAGGTGAGCACTTATAGTATCTGGTTTTAACTTTATATCAATGGAAGAGGCACTGAAGAGATAGAAAAAACAGTCCTGAGTTGCTGATGTCACCCTTCCCCAACCCCGGCAAAGCAACATGGTGTGGAGAGCATTTCTAGGCACTGGCAGAGGGAGAACAAAGCAATTATGAAATTATGAGACATTGAACTCAGTGCTGTCCTGTTAGAGCAGAAAGGAAAATCGGACCAAATGCAGCTGATGCCAGCCCATAGAAGGAGCATTTAAAATAGCCCTAGTCAGAGGGGAATAACTAATGCCAGCAATAGGAACTTGGAGTGTCTGCAAACCTTGCTACTGAAAGCTACAGTATTCTGTGTCTCCAGGTAAACTTGAAAGACAGTCTAGGCTGTAAGGACTGAAAATCTTAGGTGAACCCTAGTGCTGAACTATGCTCAGAGGCAGTGGACTAGGGGGACAAATGACATACTGAAAAGCCAGCTGGGGCAGCAAAGAGAGTGCTGGCAACACCTCTCCCCTAACCCCAGGCTGCGCAGTTCATGGTCCCAAAAGAGACCCCTTCCTTCTACTTGAGGAGAGGAGAGGGAAGAGTGAGAAGGACTTTGTCTTGCATCTAGGATACCAGCCAAGCCAGGGCAGGACAGGACATCGTTCAGAGTCATGAGGCCCCCGTTCCAGGCCCTAGCTCCCAGATGACATTTCTAGATACACCCTGGGCCAGAAGGGAACATGCTACCTTGAAGAAAAGGATGTACTCCTGGCAGCATTCATCACCTGCTAACTGAAGAGACCTTTAGCCCTGAGTAACCAGCAACAATACCCAGGCACTACAACAAGGGCTTTCAGTTGAGACTTCCAAGCTTCAGGGAAGACTCAGCACATAACCAGCTATGGTGGCTAGAGGATAAAACTCCTTCCACTTGAGAAATGTAGAGAGAAAAGTAAAGGGGACTTTGTCTTATACCTTAGGTACCAATACGACCATGGGGAGTAGAGCACCAAGCAGGCTTTAGGGGTCCCCAGTTCCAGGATTTGACTCTCAGACAGCATTTCTGTACCTGTGCTGGGCCAAGGGGCAGCACACTGCCCTGCCACTCAACATTCACAACAAGCTGACCTAAGGGACCTTGGGCCTTAAGGGAACATCAGTGGTAGTGTGACACTACTCCTCATGGCCTTGGGTGGTGGTGGCTTTAAGGTTCCTGTACCTTTGGAAACAGGAGGAAAGAGTGGGAAGGACTGCATCTTATGGTTTGAGTGGCATCTTAGCCACAATACAATAGAACACCGGGTAGGCCTCTACGTTTTTCACTCTACACTCTGACTCCTGATTGGCAACTCTAGACTCATCCGGGGCCTGGTGAAACTTGCTATCCTGAAGGAAAGGACACAAGCCTGGCTTGCTTTGCCACCTGTTCTTTGTAGAGCCCAGGGCCTTGAGTAAACATAGGCAGAAGCCAGGGACTAGTTCTAGCAAACCTTGGTTGAGACCCACCAATCTGCTGACTTTAGGTTTCATCCAGTGTATTCAGAGTGGTGGTGGCCACAAGGGTGCTTGTGTCACTCCACCCACAACTTTAGGTGGCTCAGAATAGAGAGAGACATGCCGAATGTTTGGGTGAAAGTAACGGAAGAGAACAAGAGTCTCTGTCTCGTAATCCAGAGAATTCAAGATTTTCTCTACTACCATCAAGGTGGTACCTCTACGAGTCTACAAGAACTACAGTATTACTAGGCTTGGCAGGCCCCCTGAAGCAGAAAAAGCTTAGATCACAATACCCAAGCCCTTACAAATATCTGCAAAGCTTTCGCAACAAGGACAGCTACAAATAAGCTCAGACAGTGAAGCCTACAATATATACCCAACTATTCGATGCCAAGACACCAAATTAGAAAGAAAAAGGCATTAATAAGCAATAAGTAGTCACCTGAAGGTACAAAACTTATTGATAATAGTAAGTACACAGAAATACACAGACTATTGTAACACTATAAGTGTGGTATGTAAACTATTATTATCCTAAGTAGAAAGAATAAACTATGAAGCAATCAAAAATAATAATTACAACAACTTTCTAAGACATAGTAAATACAATAAGATATAAATAGAAACAAAAAGTTAAAAAGCAGGGGGATAAAGTTAAAGCATAGAGTTATTATTAGTTTGATTTTTGCTTGCTTGTTTAAGCAAGTAGTGTTATGTTGTACTCATATTAAAAATGGGTGATAAGATAATATTTGCAGCCTAATGGTAACCTCAATTAAAAAAACATACAATGGATACACAAAACATGAAAAGCAAGTGTATTTGTCCATTTGCACACTACTATAAAGAACTACTTGAGACTGAGTAATTTATAAAGGAAATATGTTTTTTTTTTTTTAAATGCATGACAGAGTCTTTACTTTTAAGTGATTACTGATACACCAAGTAATAACATGTAACAAGTTCTTGAATTCTATCATCTAGTAATTTTGATTAAGACAAACTAAAAGCAGCCCAAATAATTCCACTAGTATTCACTGTTCTAACCATTAGCAAGAATGGACTACATTAAGGCAGGCTGCTGCTTCACACAGGTTACAAAGAACTATTTACTACTTTTTCATAGATAAAGCCCCTGACCTTCAAGAAAGTGTTAGGGAAAAAAAATATTTAATCCCTTCCTTTCTTCAAAGAATAGTTATGTGGTGTTTTTTTTTAAAACTAGATCTAAGAAAGAAAAAGTCAACACTGATATACATGTTGCTTGAGCCAAAAGGCATATATACCTTGCCAAAAAGACAACATATACCCATTAAATTCCTAAGAAATATGAGGTAAAAAGATGAAATCTTTAGATAATTTGTAAGTCTATACAAAAAAGCTAGATTTGCTACTGCCCAAAAAGTGGAAGGACCTACTATATAATATATGGAAATAATTTAATGCCATTTCATAAGAATATAACTAGAGCTGTGCTAAACCTTCATATTCATGAGGGCATCTAAAATGCCACTCCACAGAACAGGTGCTTCTCTCTTCTTCTATCCATTTATGCGGTAGTTTTCATGGATTTCTGGCCGAATGTCACAGACAAAAGCCAAGAGATTATCCAAGACTTCATCCCTGTTCTGCTGGAAGTAGGTCTGGAGGATGGTCATCTTCTCCTGGGTCTCCTTCTCCACTTCAGTGCTGCAACTGCCATGGGATCCCAGTGCCGCAGCTTCCTTGGCCTTGAATTCCTTCTCCCTCTGCAGGCGGTACTGTTCAATTTCAGCCTGAGCTTCTTCTTTGGCCTGCTTCAGCCTCCGGTTCTTTCTTTTTCGGGCCTCGGACACCTTCTCGGCTGCCCGCTTCTCCGCCTGCAGCAGCTGCTGAATCCCCTGCGACTGACTAGCCATGGCGGCAGCGATTCTGAGACCCAGGCAAGCCGCCTAAATCACCTCGAAGGCCCCTTGGGTCAGCTCAAGGAAAGATGTTTAATTGACTCACAGTTCCACATGGCAGTGGAGACCTCAGGAAGCTTATAATCATGGAAGAAGGGGAAGCAAGGCACCTTCTTCATAAGGTGATAGGAAGGAGAATGAATGCAGGAGGAACTACTAAACACTTATAAAGTCAGCAGATCTTGTGAGAACTCACTCATTATTACGAGAACAGCAGGGGGGAACCACCACCATGAATCAATTACCTCCACCTGGCTTCTCTCTTGACATGTGGGTATTATGGGGATTATAATTTAACATGACATTTTGGGTGGGGATACAGCCAAAACATATCAGCAATAAACTAAATCATATCACAAGAGAAAATCACCTTTGCTAAAGGAAGACAGGAAGGAAAGGAAGAAGGATGAGAAGAACACAAAACAACCAGAAACATGTAACTAAATGACAGGAGTAACTCCTTACTTATCAATAATAACATTCAATGTAAATGGATTAAACTCTCCAATAAAAAGACATAGTCTGGCTAACTGGATGAAAAAAGAAGACCCCTTGATCTGTTGCCTACAAAAAACACACTTCACACAATATATTTGTAAAGACACACAAAGACTAAAAGCAAAGAGTTAGAAAAAGATATCCCACGCCAATGGAAACCAAGAAAAAGCATGAGCCACTATACTTATATCAGACGAAATAGATTTCAATACAAAAACTATGAGAAGAGACAAAAAGATCGCTATATAATCATAAAAGGGCTAATTCAGCAAGAGTATATAACAATTTTAAATATATATGCACCCAATACTGGAGCACCCAGATATATAAAGAAATGTTATTAGAGATAAAGAGATAGGCCCTAATACAATAATAGCTGGAGACTTAACAAACCACTTTCAGCATAGGCCAGATCTTCCAGACAGAAAATCAACAAAGAAACATCAGAATTTATCTGCAATATAGACCAAATGAATTTAATATTTATACAATATTTCATCCAACAACTACAGAATACACACTCTTTTTCTCAGCATATGAATCATTCTCAAGGATAGACCACATTAGGTCACAAAACAAGTCTTAAAACATTCCAAAAAATTGAAATACGATCAAGCATCTTCTCTGACCACAATGAAATAAAACTAGAAATTAATAATAAAAAAAGTTGGAAGCTATGCAAATACATGGAAACTAAACAATATGCTTCTGAGTGACCTGTGGGTCAATGAATAAATCAAGAAGGAAATTGAAAAATTTCTCAAAACAAATGATAATAAAAACACAGCATACCAAAACCTATGGGATACAGCAAAGGCAGTACTAAGGGGGTGGTTTATAGCTATAAGTGCTTACATGAAAAAGAGGCAAGACTTCAACTGAACAATCTAATGATGCAACTTGGAAAAGCAAAATCAAACAAAACCAAATTAGTAGAAGAAAAGAAATAATATAGATTAGAGCAGAAATTAATGCAAGAATTTACAAAAGATCAATAAAATAAAAAGTCATTTTTGAAACACTAAATAAAATTGACAAACAGCCAGACTAAGAAAAAAATATCCAAATACACTTAGAAATGGAAAAGGAGACATTACAACTGATATTGTAGAAATTCAAGAGATCATCAGTGGCTACTATGAGCAATTATATGCCTATAAATTGGAAAGGCTTGAAGAAATTGACAAATTCCTATATACTTAAAACCTACTAAGATTGAACTAGGAAGAATTCCAAAATCTGAACAGAAGAATAACAGATAATGAGATCAAAACTGAAATATTAGGTTGGTGTAAAAATAATTACGTTTTTTGCCATTGAAAGTAATGACCTGGAACCTGATGACTTCACTGCCAAATTCTACCAAACATTTAGAGAAGAATTAATATCAACCCTACTCCTCTATTCCAAAAAATGGACGAGGAGGGAATACTGCTAAACTTATTCTATGAGGTCAGTATTACCCTGATACCAAAACTAGACAAAGACACATTTAAAAAAAAAAAGGAAAACTGGCTGGGTGTGGTGGCTCATGCCTGTAATCCCAGCACTTTGGGAGGCTGAGGTGGGTGGATCACCTGAGGTCAGGAGTTTGAGACCAGCCTG
>NW_012117711.1:517459-535800 GCF_000951035.1 Colobus angolensis palliatus | reverse complement strand
GAAAGAAAGAAAGAAAGAAAGAAAGAAAGAAAGAAAGAAAGAAAGAAAGAAAGAAAGAAAGAAAGAAAAAGAAAGAAAGAAAAAGAAAGAAAGAAAAGAAAGAAAGAAAGAAAGAAACTAAAGGTCAATATCTCTGATGAATATTGAGGCAAAAATCCTCAGCAAAATACTATGAAACAGAATTCAACACTACATTAGAAAGATTATTCATCATGATCAAGTGGGATTTGTCCCAGGGTTGCAAGGATGGCTCAACATACAGAAATCAATCGATGAATACATCATATCAACAGAATGAAGGATAAAAACCATATGATCATTTCAATTGATGGTGAATAAAACATTTCAAAAAATTTAACATTCCTTCCTGATAACAACCCTCAAAAAACTGAGGATAAAAAGAACTTACCTCCGCATAATAAAAGCCGTATATGACAGACCCACAGCTAATATCATAGTGAATAGGCAAAAACGGAAAGCCTTTCCTCTAAGACATGGAACACAACAGGAATGTCCATTGTTATCAATGTTATTCAGCATAGCACTGTAAGTCCATGCTAAAGCAATCAGACAAGAGAAAGATATAAAGTGCATCCAAATTGAAAAGGAAGAAGTCAAATTATCCTTGTTTGCAGATTGTATCACCTTATATTTGGAGAAACCTAAAGATTCCAAAAGAAAACTATCAGAACTTATAAACAAATTCAGTAAAGTTGCAGGATACAAAATTAACGCACAAAAATTAGTAGCATTTCTATATGCCAACAGTGAACAATTTGAAAAAGAAGTTAGAAAGTAATCCCACAGCCACACACAAAATTAAATAACTAGGAATTAACTTAATCAAAGGATTGAAAGACTTCTACAATGAAAACTATAAAACAATGATGAAAGAAATTGAAGAGGACACCAAAAATTGGGAAAATATTCCATGTTCATAGATGGCAAGAATCAATATTGTTAAAATGCCCATACTACCCCAAGCAATCTACAAATTTGATGCAATCCTTACCAAAATACCAATGGCATTCTTCACAGGAATAGACAAAAACAATCCTAAAATGTACATGGAGCTACAACTAGGATAGTAAAAGATATCCTAAGCCAAAAGAACAAAACTGGAGGAATCACAGTACCTGACTTTAAATTATATGACAGAGCTACAGTAATCAATACAGCATGGTTCTGGCATAAAAACAGACACATAGCCCAATGGAATACTTACTTTTAGCAGTATGGCCATTTTCACGATATTGATTCTTCCTATCCATGAGCATGGAATGTTTTTCCATTTGTTAGAGGTGATAGTAATTTAAAGAGGAAGCAGTAAGCTCTCTCTGAAGTACATGACCTGAACCCAGAAGAACAGAAGACTATGTAACTGGCTCCCAGAATGAGAAGAATAGGGATCATGTGTCAATAGAGATTGGCAAGTTATTCAAGGAAAGAGTCAGGAGTTCATGGGGGTGGAACAGTGAGCTCCAAGAGATGGGAAGCAATGCCAGCATGTCAACATGGGGCTAAAATGCCATGTCCTAGGTCTCTTAAATAGTTACCTCTGCTAAAAAAGTTTCTGAAAACAAAATATATCATTGCAATGCATCCTCTTCATTAACAGAGGCCTAGCTACCTTAAGTATATACTTGGCCTTTGAAGACTCCTTATCTTCCAGTCTGCATTACATAAAAGAGACAAAAGGGGGTACCAAATTACCTAGCAAAAGTGATGGTGCAAATGTTCTATCTTTTCTTATAGTTGGTATAAAAAAATTGAGCATGCTGAAATTGAAATCACACCAACAGGTTTGTTTTTAAGTCTAAAAAAATTACACAGGGTCTTCTGGAAGATACCATAGTGAAAATGCTCATTAAATATATCACTAAATAATATAAAATTCAGCAAGTAGTCATAAATTCATGGGTTGCATTTTATTTCCTGCTACAGAAAGCATTACCTCATTACTAATACGGAGTCAGAAAGCTGTTGAAGAAATCATTAATCTTAATAAGATTATTTATTTATATCATTCTTGATTGTGACAAGAGCTAGTATAAGAAGGATAAAGAAAGAAAGGCATCACTGCCAAGTACCCATAAACTATTTCCAGGGAAAACATTATATTATTTGTGTATATTAGGAGTAATACATGAGAAGGCATCAAGTAGTAAGAAGCTGATTCTCTAGCCAAACAATCTAAATTTAAATCTAACCTTGGCCTGTTAAAGATGTCTATAAGGAAATCTCATTTGCCCATGTTAAAAGCCTTTCAAGATTAAAATTAATGCTGGCAACTGAGGAATATACTTTTATGGTATATAACCTCTGAGAACCTATGTGATCATCATGTTAAAGAACACTGAAAATGTTAGGTTTGTCTCCTTTGTTTATGTTTTGTCAGAAAAGAAGCATAGCAAGAGGTTTTCAGCCCAAACTGAATCTCTACTTTTCTTCTCTGTTTATCATAGGTTTTCACTTTGCTCTGATCAATGTATTTGATGAATGTACGAATGAATGAATGAATTGCCCTGCGTTAGGTATGCTTAACACACAGTAGTAACAAGAGAGATGTGTATTCTAATGATCCCATAGTTTATAAAGGAAAAAAAGTAGCAGCTTATTTACTGAATAAATATTTATTCAAAATCTACTATGTGTCAAGTGCTCTTATAGGCCCTGGAGGTATAAAAAATAAATGAGGTAGACACTGTTCTTGGCTCATAAGGTATTTTAAAAAATCAGAAAAACAGACATTAAATAATTAAACAATTAAAATACTATGGACTTGTAGTAGTATGCTCAAGTTGCCGTAGCAGAATACCATAGAACACATGGGTTAAACAACAAACACTTTTTTTCATATTTCTCAAAGCCAGAAGTTTAAAATCAAGATGCCAGCAGAGTTGGTTTCTGGTGAGTCCTCTCTCCTTGGCTTGTGGATGACCACATTCTTGCTGTGCCCTCACATGGCCTTTCCTCTGTGTTTGCACAGAAAAAGAGATATCTCTGTTATCCCCTCCTCTATTTATAAAGATACCAGTCCTGTTGGATTAAAGCCCCACCATTATTACCCCTATTTAACCTTAGTTACATCCTACAAGTCCTATCTCAAAAAACAGTTACATTGGGGATTAGGACTTCAACAAATAAATCTGGAGGGGACACAATTCAGTCCATAACAAGTTTTCAAAGATGCTACAGAAAAGAGGGATACATTATGCTATCACAGCATACCTATAAGTGTGATACACTAGCCTAAGGGGTCAAGGAAACCTTCCATGAAGAGGTCATTTAAGCTTAGCTTGAAGCACAAGTAAATAGTTGGGAAAAGAATAGGGGGAAACTAAAGGAGCAGCAACAACATACAAAAATTGCAAAACATGGCACATTCAAATAAATGAAATAACCTCAAAGCAGCTGGAACAGACAAAGGAAAGATGACATGATTTGGCTCTGTGTCTGCAACCAAATCTCATGCTGAATTGTAATTCACAACGTTGGAAGTGTGTCTTGGTGGGAGATGATTGGATCATGTGGGTGTTTTCTAATGGTTTAGCATTATCACCTAGTGCTGTCTCATGATAGAGTTCTCATGAGATCTGAGAACTCATGAATTCTTTGAAAAGTGTGTAGCACCTCCCCATTCATTCTCTCTTCCTGCTCCCACCTTGTAAGATGTGCTTGCTTCTTCTTCCCCTTCTGCCATGATTACAAATTTCCTGAGGCCTACCCAACTGTGCTTCCTGTACAGACTTCAGAAAGCTGTGAGCCAATTAAACCTCTTTTATTTATAAATTATCTAGTCTCAGGTATGTCTTTATAGCAATGTGGGAATGGACTACTACAGAAGATAAGAATGACTAGGCTGAATAGCCAGGTAAAAATCACCTTACGAGCCTCATGAAAGGATTTGAAGTCTACTCTAAGGAGAATGGGAAAACATTTTATGATTTTAAATAAGGGTCACATGTACTCTTTAGAGAGAGGACTCTGACTACAGTGGGTGAGTGTGCATCTGTGTGGCTGTGCCTGCATATGCTTATTTTACCCATAGTCCTAGAGTACCTTGCTGCATGGCCACACAATATCAAGAAGGCCCACATTCAAATTTCAGCTGTGTTTCTGATAGCTGCTATGTGAGAATGTGTACCTTTGTCATTCTCTTTCATGAAGGAAAATGTGGAATGAAAGGGCACAGAGATGGTGCCCTAGCTTAATATGTGCATTCCCCTTCTCCTCCTTTAATAAAATAGTATTTAAAATTCATAATTCTGTTCATGTGTACTCAGTGTTCAGCTCGCACTTTTAAGTGAGAATGCACAATATTTGGTTAAGTGTTTCTACTGATGGCCTCCAGCTCCATCCATGTTACTGGAAAAGACATATAATCTTATTTTTTGTTCTGGCTGTGTAGTATTCCATGGTGTATATGTACCACATTTCCTTTATCTAGTCTACCACTGATGAGCATTTAGATATTTTTTAATTGTTGTGGATACGTAGTAGGTGTATATATTTACGGGGTACAAGAGATATTTTGATACTCCTAATGTGAAATAAGCACATCATGGAAAATGGGACATCCATTCCTTCAAGCATTTATCATTTGAGTTACAAACAATCCAATTATACTCTTTGAGTTATTGTAAAATGTACAATCTATTATTGACTATAGTCACCTTACTGTGCTATCAAATAGTAGGTCTTATACATTCTTTCTATTTTTTCGTACCAAATAACCATCCTCACCTTCCCACAACACCCCCACTCCCCTTCCCAGGCTCTGGTAACCATCCCTGTACTCTCTCTGTCCATGAGTTCAGTGGTTTTGATTTTTGCCTCCCACAAATGAGTGAGAACATATGATGTCTGTTTTTCTGTGCCTGGCTTATTTCACTTAACAGAATGATCTCCAGTTCCAAACATTTGCATTTGTTGCAAATGTTTGGATCTCATTCTTTCTTAATAGCTGAATAGTACTTTATTGTGTATATGCACCACATTTTTTAAATCCATTCATCTGCTGATTAGCACTTAGGTTGCTTCCAAATCTTAGCCATTGTAAAACGTGCTGCAACCAACATATGGGGTGCAGATATATCTTCAATATACTGATTTTCTTTCTTTCAGGTATATACCCAGTAGTGCTGGAACATATGGTAGCTCAATTTTTAGCTTCTTGAGAAACTGCCAAACTGTTGTCCATAGTGGATGTACTCATTTACCTGCCCACCAACAGTGTACAAGGGTTCCTTTTTCTCGACATCCTCACCAGCATCTGTTATTGCCTGTCTTTTTGATATAAGGTTTTCTAATTGGGGTGAGATGACATCTCATTGTACTTTTGATTTGCATTTCTCTGATAATCAATGATGTTGAACGCCTTTTCATATGCCTGTCCACCCACTGATGAGCATTTAGGTTGATTCTATATGTTTGCTATTGTGAATAGTGCTGCGATGAACATACACACATGGCTGTCTTTATGGTAGAATGATGTATATTCCTTCAGGTATGTACTCAGTAATGTCATTGCTGGGTCAAATGATAGTTTCATTTTAAGTTTTTAGAGAATCAAACTACTTTTCACAATGGCTGAACTAATTTATATTCCCACCAGCAGTTTATAAGCATTCCCCTTTCTCCACTACCTCACCAGCATCTCTTATTTATTTGACATTTTGATAAATAGTCATTCTGACTAGTGTGAAATGTTGTGGTTTTCATTTGCATTGCTCTAATGATCAGTAATGTTGATCGTTTTTTCATATGCTTGTTGGCCACATGTACGTCTTCCTTTCAAAAGTGTATGTTTATGTTCTTTGCCCAATTTTCAATGGGTTTTTTTCTTGTTTACTGATTTAAGTTGCTTATAGATGCTGGATGTTAGACCTTTGTCAAATGCATAGTTTGCAAATACTTTCTCCCATTCTGTAAGTCATCTGTTTACTCTGTTGATAGTTTCTTTAGCTGTGCAGAAGCTCTTAGTAAAATTAGGTCCTACTTGTCAATTTTTATTGCTGTTGCAATTGCATTTGAGTCCTTATCATGAAATCTTTGCCAGGGCCTATGTCCAGAATGGTATTTCCTAGTTTACTTCTAGAGTTTTTGTAGTTTTGGGTTTTACATTTGTCTATAATGCACCTTGAATTGGTTTCTGTATATGGTGAAAGGAAAGGATACATTTTCAATCTTCCGCATATGGTTAGCCAGTTATCCTACCACTATTTACTAAATAGAAAGTCATTTCCCCATTGCTTGTTTTTGTCAGCTTTGTCAAAGATCAAATGATTGAGGTGTATGGCTTTATTTCTGTGTTCTGTGCTCTCTATTCTGTTGCATCGGTCTATGTATCTTTTTTGTTGTTGTGTGGTTTTTTTTGGTTTTTTTTTTTTGAGAAGGTAGTCTCACTCTGTCACCCAGACTGGAGTGCAGTGGTGCGATCTTGGCCCACTGCAGTCTCCACCTCCCAGGTACAAACAATTCTCCTGCCTCAGCCTCCCAAATAGCTGGGATTACAGACATGTGCCAGCACACCTGGCTAATTTTTTTATATTTTTAGTAGAGACTTGGTTTCACCATGTTGGCCAGGCTGGTTTTTAACTCCTGATCTCAGGTGATCTGCCTGTCTCACCCTCCCAAAGTGCTAGGATCAGAGGTGTGAGCCACCATGCCTGGTCATGTCTGTTTTCATACCAGTATCATGCTGTTTTGGTTACTGTAGCCTTGTGGTATGGTTTGAAGTTGGGTAATGTGATACCTTCAGATTTTTTTTTTTTTTCCTTAGGATTGTCTTGGCTATTTGGGCTCTTTTTTGGTTCCGTTTAAATTTTAAAGTTGATTTTTTTTTTCTAATTCTGTCAAGAATGTCATTGGTAGTTTAACAGGAATGGCATTCTGTACGTTGCTTTCTGCAGGATGGCCATCTAAACAATGTTGATTCTTCCTATCCATGATCGTGAAATGTTCTTTCATTTGTTTGTGTCATCTCTGATTTCTTTGAACAGTGTTTTACAATTGTCATTGTAGAGATCATTCACCTCCCTGGTTAGGTGTGTTCCTAGGTATTTCATTCTTTTTGTGGATATTGTGAATGAGACCATGTCACTGTCACAGAATGGGACTATGTTACTGTTGGGGGTGGTGGTGATGAAGTCTGCCACTATTATTGCGTGACTATCTAAGTCTCTTCATAGGTCTCTAAGAACTTGCTTTATGAGTCTGTGTGCTCCTGCATTGGGTGCATGTATATTTAGGATAGTTAGATCTTCTTGTTGCATTAAATCCTTTGCCATTATGTCATGTATTTTATGATCATTGTTGGCTTAAAGTCTGTTTTTCCTGAAATTAAGATAGCATCCCCTACTTTTCTCTGTTTTCCATTTGCTTGATAGATTTTTCTCCATCCCTTTCTTTGAGACTATAGGTGTCATTGCATTTGACATGGGTCTCCTGAAGAAAGCATATAGTTGGCTCTTGCTTCTTTATCCATCTTGCCATTCTGTGGGCATTTAGACCATTTACATTAAAGTCTAATATTGATAAATGCATAGTTGAGCCTGTCATCATGTTGTTAGCTGGTTATTATGCAGACTTGATTGTGTAGTTGCTTTATGGTGTCAATGGTCTATGTACTTAAGTGCATTTCCATGGTGGCCATTAGCAGTTTTTCCTTTCTGTATTTAGCACTCCACCACTTTTAAGGCAGATCTTGTGGTAATGAATTTTCTTAGTATTTGCTTGTCCAAAAAGGTTCTTCTTTCTCCTTTGCTTATAAAGCTTAGCTTGGCTAGATATAAATTTCTGTGTTAGATTTTCTTATCTTAAAGAATGCTGAATATAGGCTCCCAATCTCTTCTGGCTTGTAGAGTTTCCATTAAAAGATCCACTCTTAGCCTGTTGGGATTCCCTTTGTGGTTGTCCTGTCCATTCTCTCTAGCTGCCTTTAACATTTTTTCTTTAATTTTGACTTTGGAAAATCTGGTGACTATATATCTTGGGAATGCTTATCTTTCACAGTATTTTGCAGGGGTTCTCTTTATTTCCTTAATTTTATTATTGGCTTCTCTAGTGAGGTTGGGGAAATTTCATGGATGATATCCTCAAATATGCTTTTCAAGTTGCTTGATTTCAATCCCTCTCTGTCAGAGACAGCAATGTGTCATAAATTTCATCTCTTTTCATAATCCCATATTTCTTGGAAGTTTTGTACATTCTTCTTTATTCTTTGTTTTTGTTTGATCAATTTATTTTGGAGAACCAGTCTTTTATCTCTGAGATTCCTTCCTAAGCTTGGTCTATTTTACTGTTAATATATTATGATATTGAAAGAGTTTTTCAGCTCTGTCAGATCAGTTTGGTTCTTTCTTAAAATGGCTATTTTGTCTTTCCACTCCTGTATAATTTTTTTCATTATTTAAATTTCTTGGATTGGGTTTTGACTTCTTCCTGAATCTCAGTGATTTTCATTTTTATCCATATTGTGAATTATATGTCTGTCATTTCAGCCATTTCGGCCTGGTTAAGAACCATTGCTGGAGAACTAGTGTGGTCATTTGAAGGTAAGAAAACACTGGTCTTTTGAGTTACCAGAGTTCTTGTACTGGTTCTTTCTAATCTGTAGGCTGGTGTTCCTTCAATCTTTTAGGTTCTTACAAGTTTCTGTCCTTCAGATGGAGTTTTTTGCCTTTATCTTCTTTGATGCCATTGAGTGTTTGATTGTGGTTTAAGGTGGGTTCAGTAAACTGGCTTTGTTGCTAGGTGTTTTAACAGGGTCTAGGCTCAGCTTAGCATTATTGGGATGCATGATCTAACTCTGGGTGTCTGATACCAGGCCCCCAGCTTTGTTCTCTAGCTCATCCTGCTGCACTGGAGGGTCCTAGGTGTTCCCAGCCTGCTGGCCCCAACAGTCATGGGTGGTGCTGGCCAAAGCACTTCATCAGGCTGGTGGGAATGGTACATGTTCACTGGTACATTCCAGCAGCCACAGTACCATGGCAAGGTGCATGCACACTGACTGGGGTTGGGCACCAGTTGAAGAAGGGCAGTGACATTCCCATGCACACTCTTGCCAGTGAAAGCAGCAGCAGGCATAGTGTACTAATGGAGGCAAGGTTGCCAGCATCTGTGCATATGTTTGCACCAGCGGTGATGGCACAGCTATGTGCCTGCGCATCAGCCACAGGGGGTTCATCAGGGTGGTCTCATGCTGGCAGCAGTGGTGTAGAGGGATGTGTGTGCATACACACAATAGTGGGGGATAACAGGAGAGGTCTGTCTGTGCATGCCCAATGGAAAAGTGGTGGCGTGGGGAGCTGTGGACAAGTGTATGTTGGCAAAACAGCAGGAGAGGCTGTGATGTAAGGAAGGTGCTCGTGCGGTGCTACATGTTGGCGAATGAGTTTCCTGGACCCCTCTGATGGTCAGGCATGGTCTTCCCGCAAAGGAGCTATGATGAGGGCTTCCAGGGAGTGCCATGGTTGGGCATATGAGGTTGCACAGCCAGTGGGTACAGCCAGGCTGGGGCCCCAGGAGAGGTCAGCAGACGGGGGACACTCAGACCGGTCTGGCCCTGTCCCACTGGCAAGATCTCCTTGCTCTGTCCAGGTCCAACAGTCACCTTAAAGCTAAAGTCTTCTAAAGGAATATGGCTAGACTTAGGAATTGAGCATTGCTGGCTGTGCTCCACTGCAGACTTTCTCATAAGTACCCAAATCCTCTGGGCTTCACACAGACTGGAGGCCTGCTCCTGCCACTTCTCTAAGCAGCTCCCTCTGCCAGCTCAAGTGTCTGTAAGGATCTTGGGGTCTTTTGCCACTGGAATTCTAGACATCCATGGTGAGAACAGGGCACTCCTCACCTGTTCAACTCACCCCTTCTTTAGGAGTCACTGGAGGCCAGGAACAGGAAGGAGTCCTGATGCTCAGCAGCACTGCGTACTGTTCTCAGTTTCTTCTCCCTTCAGCCTAGCATCTGCATTCTCCCTCCATCCACTCTCAGTGCCTTCCCTCTGAAGATCTGTTCAGAGTGTGCCAGTCTTCCCAAAGTCCCCAGTCTCTTGGTGGGAGATGTTCCTCCTGGCTGTGTCTAGTTGGCTGTCATGGCTCCTTCTGGGTTATCTTATTTAATCTTCAAAATAGTACCATGACAATATAGACTATTTTACTATTTTACAGATTATGAAACTAGGGTTTGAAAGTGGTTACATAAGTTGCCACAGATATCAAAGCTGGGAGGCGGTAGAGCTATAATTCAAATTCAATTATTGAAAGCTACAGCCCACATTCTTCACCAGTAGAATGTTTTCTCTCCCTGGGATGTGTGCCCAGGCTCAGTCTTACTAGCAGTACCCAGCGAGGAGAGGCACAAAAGAGATTCATACCCTTCTCTGGTTACACCACTGCATTCACCTTTATGGCCTCTGCCTGGAAAAGTTTAAATGGATTATAGAAATGTCTGATTGTTATCAACTTGAGAAAGGATGTTCTCTTTCTTTCATCATCCTGTGGAAATAACGCACAAATTCAAGAGTGTAAGCTCCCTAAATGTCACTGAACAGAAGAGAATAGGGGAGGGTAATGGATTTTTCCATCAAGTGTCTTTTATTTAACCTAGTCTTTCACCTCACTAACTAGAAGGCCATCTGGTCCCATACTCCAACTGCAGAATAGTTAAAAGAAAATAATAGGAAATTGGAGAATGGTTATGCAATGTTTATTTCTGAGTTAAAGTGGAGCTTTAATCTTCTAATTTTTTAATGGGCATAATGCTAGTCTGGCAAATTATTAATAGTTTGAATTTAATTCAAAAATTTGGTTATATATTTTATTAAGCTCATATTTACTGGAGCACAAGGCAATCTATAGTAAGAAGCATCAAAAGTCTATTTTACTGCCATATTATGAGCAGATGGAGCATAGATGTTTAAAAATGCCAAACCTTTTGATTAAAAGCCTGATTATAGTCAGATCAAGATGAAGAATAATGGTTCTATACAAAGGCTCTCTGCATTTTAAAATACTAGGGACTTTTACTTGACTTTTTTTGCAATCATATGTTACAGTTTTATAAAATTTTGAGTTTTTAATTTATTTATTTATTTATTTATTTTTATTATACTTTAAGTTCTAGGGTACACGTGCATAACGTGCAGGTTTGTTATATATGTATACTTGTGCCATGTTGGTGTGCTGCACCCATCAACTCGTCAGCACCCATCAATTCATCATTTATATCAGGTATAACTCCCCAATGCAATCCCGCCCCCCTCCCCCCTTCCCATGATAGGCCCCAGTGTGTGCTGTTCCCTTCCCGAGTCCAAGTGATCTCATTGCTCAGTTCCCACCTATGAGTGAGAACATGCAGTGTTTGGTTTTCTCTTCTTGTGATAGTTTGCTAAGAATGATGGTTTCCAGCTGCATCCATGTCCCTACAAAGGACACAAACTCATCCTTTTTTATGGCTGCATAGTATTCCAT
The DNA here is from genome assembly GCF_000951035.1 of Colobus angolensis palliatus. Classification (NCBI taxonomy): domain Eukaryota; kingdom Metazoa; phylum Chordata; class Mammalia; order Primates; family Cercopithecidae; genus Colobus; species Colobus angolensis. The sequence goes on along the minus strand of NW_012117711.1, from coordinate 524,326 downwards.
GGTGTATATGTGCCACATTTTCTTAATCCAGTCTGTCACAGATGGACATTTGGGTTGATTCCAAGACTTTGCTATTGTGAATAGTGCCGCAATAAACATACGTTTGCATGTGTCTTTATAGCAGCATGATTTATAATCCTTTGAGTATATACCCAGTAGTGGGATGGCTGGGTCATATGGTACATCTAGATCTAGATCCTTGAGGAATCGCCATACTGTTTTCTATAATGGTTGAACTAGTTTACAATCCCACCAACAGTGTACCAAAACAGAGATACAGACCAATGGAACAGAATAGAGGCCTCAGAAATAATACCACACATCTAAAGCCATCTGATCTTTGACAAACCTGAGAGAAACAAGAAATGGGGAAAGGATTCCCTATTTAATAAATGGTGCTGGGAAAATTGGCTAGCCATAAGTAGAAAGCTGAAACTGGATCCTTTCCTTACTCCTTATACGAAAATTAATTCAAGATGGATTAGAGACTTAAATGTTAGACCTAATACCATAAAAACCCTAGAAGAAAACCTAGGTGGTACCATTCAGGACATAGGCATGGGCAAGGACTTCATGTCTAAAACACCAAAAGCAACGGCAGCAAAAGCCAAAATTGACAAATGGGATCTCATTAAACTAAAGAGCTTCTGCACAGCAAAAGAAACTACCATCAGAGTGAACAGGCAACCTACAGAATGGGAGAAAATGTTTGCAATCTACTCATCTGACAAAGGGCTAATATCCAGAATCTACAAAGAACTCAAACAAATTTACAAGAAAAAAACAAACAACCCCATCAAAAAGTGGGCAAAGGATATGAACAGACATTTCTCAAAAGAAGACATTCATACAGCCAACAGACACATGAAAAAATGCTCATCATCACTGGCCATCAGAGAAATGCAAATCAAAAACCACAGTGAGATACCATCTCACATCAGTTAGAATGGTAATCATTAAAAAGTCAGGAAACAACAGGTGCTGGAGAGGATGTGGAGAAATAGGAACACTTTTACACTGTTGATTTGAGGTGTTTTAATAAAATGGAACAGCAACATGTCTTTATCTTTTTTCTGTTATTTATCATCTGAGTACCCATGCTTCTGAGAGTCATTATTACACGATGGTGAAAGGCGTAAACCAGGTAGAGTTCTAATTCTAACTTTTTTGTACTTACTATATGACATAGTTTTATAATTTATCTGTGCTTCAGTTCCTCTCTCTGAAAAAAAAAGTGGAGATGAAAATAGTACTTTAGTGTTGTTGTGAGGATTAAATGAGGAAATACATTTAAAGTACTTGGAACATAACAGGCCCTAAATAAATGTTAGCTATTATTTTTTCCTTTTGTTTAATAAATTATGACCTTGACTCACTACCAAATGGTTTTATAATTTTCTATTGGCAGCACTAAGAAGGATACTCAGATGCAGTAGATAAAAACATATATCAACTCAAGTATAGTAATGAGCCCAAAGCATGAGCAGCATAAACCTCAGAGGTCACAGAGTTACTGCAGGCAGTCCATAAAACTACACTCACAACAATCTTTTCTCAAAGAGTCATGATTTTTTAAAAAGATACAGTATAGGTAGACTTCAGATTATTTGGATGTCAAAAAGGGGTCTGAAATGTCTATATGTCTACAGATATAAATATAAAAATACACAAACACAATTCTTGAGTTCCATTAAATTCTGAAAGCAGATGATTTATATATCAACATACATTCCTCAAAAATACTGATCAAGTAATTAGAAATATATTTATAGTTTATTATATTTGAAAAACAACAGCAGTGTAGCAATAGCTTAAAAAAAGAAGGCTGTTAAATTACTTCTTATATTGAAGGACTGCATGGACAACTAAACACACCCAAAACTCCGAGGGGCACAGAACACCAAAGAACCTGGCAGTTAGAAATGTCCTAAATCATTTAAATGTGAGTCTTAGCTAGAATAAAGTTAACAACATTGAAAAATCAGTCAGATAAAAAAATCTTCATTCTAATTGAAATAATTTCAATTAAATATTTAATTTTTAAAAGATTTAGGGGACAAAATATGTTTTAAAAGCTTAGATTTGGTATGTCCTTTTTGCAGTTGTAAAACATAAAGTATATATTAAGAAGTTTAAGCATATCCAAATGCATGGCTATGTTAGCCTTATGGGAAATGTGGGGATTTCTTTGTTAATTTTGGCTGTTAGACATATTTCCTTACAGTTATTTAATATTTCCATTCGTAATAAGTTAAGCCATTAATTCTTAAAAATTTTATACCCATTGAGGAAAGAAAAGGGATAGTATTAGTCAATGTCAAATTAACTAAAACAAAGCTATCCCAAAGTGTTTTCCACTTTCAAGTATTGTTATACTTTCATAACTGAATAAGAATGCATAGAGCAAAATAATATGTTAAATAATTTTACTTGTTGTACATGAGACACTAGGTATATTTTGTCAGCTGAATCTGAATCTTCATTGAAAATGAGAAATGGGTCATGGCAGGTACAGAAGTTCTATACTTGTGGCCATAATGAGTCACATATAATTAGAACAGACAAACATTGCAAATATATACAGTTAAATTATACTAAGTAAGTACAGCATTCACTAACAAATTTAAAGAACTATTAGACATGTGTATTTTCAATGTTGTGACAGACATGATATCTTAAAACTTCTGTATATAAGAGATTAAGAAATGTTTTATAAAATATAACATTCTTTTTATATGTAAAACTAATTTCACAAGAAAATATGAAGAATCTCCAAGTCAAAAGCAAAAAGAGAACTGACAACCTTATGGTTAGCTGACAAAGGCCCTATGGATGCCCTGGAAATATCTGAAGATGTCTGTACCTAAAAAGTTTGAGTTGTAAACACTGTGAAAGATCAGCAGACAAGGATTTGGCCCGTAGCAAAATGGAAGTTGGAACAAAAATCCCAGCATTAGGCTGAGACACATGAAGGATTAAATCCTCAGTGAAAGTTTATTTTAGAAAATAGTCCATCTGCTTGCAAAGGGACACCATGAAAATTTTGTTTATCTTATCTTGGGGAGAAACAAACGAACAAACAAACACTTTCTCCTGAGAATTCTTAGATTAGAGAATTACAGGGCTAAGAAACCAGAAACCAGAAAATTGATAACAATTGTTCTTAGGTTTGTAGCACTAGAGAAAAAAGTGAGCACAAATAATGAATACAGGCACACATCTTCCAATCACCCATCAGAGTATGCTCACTATAAAAATACATTATGCAGTCTACATTAAAAAAATTTAAACACTGATTTGTGTACACTAGTCTTGTACCTGGAAACTTTGCTGAATTCTTTTATCAGTTCTAGGAAGTTTCTGGAGAAGTCCTTAGGGTTTTCAAGGTAAATGATCATATCATCAGCAAACAATAACAGTTTGATTTCCTCTTTACCGATTTGGATGCCCTTTATTTCTGATTACTCTGGCTAGGACTTCCACTACTATGTTGAATAGGAGTGGTGACAGCGACCATCCTTGTCTTGTTCCCATTCTCAGAAGGAATGCTTTCAACTTTTCCCCATTCAGTATTATACTGGCTGTTGGTTTATCACAGATGGCTTTTATTACATTGAGGCATGTCTCTTGTATGCTGATTTTGCTGAGAGTTTTTATCATAAAGGGATGCCGGATTTTGTTGAATACTTTTTCTGCATCTATTGAGATGATCATGTGATTTTTGTTTTTAATTCTGTTTATGTGGTGTATCACATTTATTGACTTGCATATTTTAAACCATCCCTGGTATGAAATCCACTTGATCATGGTAGATTATCTTTTTGATATGTTGTTAGATTCAGTTAGCTAATATTTTGTTAAGGATTTTAGCATCAATGTTAATCAAGGATATTGGCCTGTAGTTTTCCTTTTTGGTTATGTCCTTTCCTGGTTTTGGTATTAGGGTGATGCTGGCTTCATAGAATGAATTAGAAAGGATTCTTTTTAAGTGAAGTAACTCAGGAATGGAAAACCAAACATCATATGTTCTTGCTGATACATGGGAACTAAGCTATGAGGACACAAAGGCATAAGAACGATACAATGGATCTTGGGGACTTGGTGGGAAGAGTGGCGGGGGGGCGAGGGATAAAGACTATAAACATGGTGCAGTTTATACTGCCCAGGTGATGGGTGCACCTAAATCCCACAAATCACCACTACTTACTCATGCAACCAAATGCCACCTGTACCCCAATAACTTATGGAAAAATAAAATTTAAAAAATAAAAATAAAAATAAATTAAACATGCAATAAGCAGGATATCATAAAAATAACTGAACAACAAAAATGCACAATTAGGCCTTCAAATACAGTCATGTGTCACTTAATGACAAGGAGAAGATCTGAGAAATGTGTCCTTAGATGATTTTGTCATTGTGCGAACATTGTAGAGTATACTTACACAAACCTATATGGTATATATATATACATATGTATATATATATATATATATGTGTGTGTATATATATATATAATTTCATATGGAAAACCAAATATATCAGCCCCATTACTTAATATCAGTCATTTCCCCTACTTAATCTGCAATGCCAATATCAAGCACCATATATCAGGTTTCTATATATGCTTCATTACAATCTTATGGGACCACCATTGTATATGTGGCCCATTGTTGACTGAAATCATTGTTATGTGGCTTAAGGCTACTTCAGACACTAAACTATTTGAATTATAAAATATGGGATGTAAAATAAAGTCTTACATTTTAAAGAAATAAAAGATAGAATAAAAAATGTAAGCAATACTAAGAGACTCATTTAAAAGACCAGGAAATTTGAATAGGAACCAAACAGATCTTTGAGAAATGAGAAAAATAACCATTATGAGTAAAATACAAGGATTGAATAGCAAAGTGTAGTCCACTGAAGAGAGGAGCACAAAATACAGCAGAGCAACACAAAAATGTGAAAAATATAATACAAAATAGAGGTCAAGAGACATCAGTGATAACCTGAGAAGGTTCAACATACATATAACTAAAATTTAGAAGAAAAATAAACAAAGATTGTCATGCATATTAAGGGTAGGGTGGGGGAGGCATAATATGAAGAGATGGCTGAGAATTTTCCAGAATGGATAAAAAGCCTCCTATGACCTGTGAAAGCTACTTGGTCTTTTATGACCTTGACACTTTTGGAGAGCACAAGTCAGTATTTTTGTGGAGTACTGTTCGTACAAACCCTCAGTTTGGCTTTGTCTGATGTTTTCTCATAGTCAGACAGAGGTTATAAATTTTTTAAAAGAAGGCCATAGAGGTTGTGTACCCTGCTCAGTATATCAGCAGGTAAATAATTTTAACCTTGATTATTTGGTTAAGGTGGTGTACACCAGGTTTCTCCGCCATAAGTTTATTACTTTTTCATTGTAATCAATATATATTTGGAAGGAAATAGTTTGAGGCTGCATAGATATTGTTTCTCCTTAAACTTTGCCTGTTAATTTCAGTGTTCACTAGTGCATTCTGACTGCAGCAAATATTATTACTACAGTACTCTAATGGTGATATTTTAATTTCCCTTATTCATTCTACATTTATTATACAGAGTTCTTCTGTATGGGAGATTTGTTGCTTGTACCTATTTATTTATTTATTCAAGTATATTTTAAACAAAACCTTTTTATTTTGAAATTATTTTATTTTTCTTTTCTCAACATTTCTTTTAGGTTCAGGGGGTACATGTGCAGGTTTGTTACGTTGATAAATTGCATGTTGCTGAGGTTTGGTGTACAAATGGTTTTGATACCCAGGTAGTGAGTATAGTGCCCAATAGGTACTTATTCGGTAATATACGTGACAATCTTTGTACCCAATAGGTAGTTTTTCAACCCTCACCTGCCTCCAACCCTCCCCGCTCAAGTAGCCCCAGTGTCTATTGTTCCCATCTTTGTTTCCATGTGTACACAATGCTTAGCTTCCACTAAGTGAGAACATGTGGTATTTGGTTTTCTGTTCCTGCATTAATTCACTTAGGATAATGGCCTCCAGCTGCATTCATGTTGCTGCAAAGGAAGTAATCATGCCATTTTTAATGGCTGCATATTATTCCATGGTGTATATGTACCAATTTTCTTTATCCAGTCCACTGTTGATAGACATCTGGGTTAATTTCATGCCTTTGCTATTGTGAATAGTGCTGTAATGAACATATCTGTGCATTTTCTTTTTGGCAGAACAATTTATTTTGGGAAGGATATATACCTAGTAATGTGGTTGCTGAGCTGAAAGCTAGTTCTAAGTTCTTTGAGAAACCTACAGACTGCTTTTCACAATTGCTGAACTAATTTACATTGCCACCAACAGTGTATGAGCACTCCGCTTTCCACAGCCTTGCCAGTGTCTGTTGCTTTTTTATTTTTAATAATGGTCATTCTGACTGGTGTGAGATAGTATTTCATTGTTGTTTTGATTTGCATTTCTCTAATGATGGTGTTCAGCATTTTTTTAAATTATACTTTAAGTTCTAGGGTACATGTGTACAACGTTCAGATTTGTTACATATGTATACATGTGCCATGTTGGTGTGCTGCACCCATTAACTCGTCATTTACATTAGGTATATCTCCTAATGCTATCCCTCCCCCCTCCCCCCACCTCACGACAGGCTCCAGTGTGTAATGTTCCCCTTCCTGTGTCCAAGTGTTCTCATTGTTCAATTCCCACCTATGAGTGAGAACATGCGGTGTCTGGTTTTCTGTTCTTGCGATAGTTTGCTCGGAATGATGGTTTCCAGCTGCATCCATGTCCCTACAAAGGACATGAACTCATCCTTTTTTATGGTTGCATAGTATTCCATGGTGTATATGTG
>NW_012117711.1:501025-516839 GCF_000951035.1 Colobus angolensis palliatus | reverse complement strand
TTGGGTATTGAGCATTTTTTCTTATGCTTGTTGGCTGTGTATATGTCTACTTTTGTGAAGTGTCTGTTCATGTCTTTTGCTCACTTTTTTAGTGGGGTTGTTTTTTGTTTATTTTTTGCCTGTTAAGTTCCTTATAGATTTTGAATATTAGACATTTATCAGATACATACTTTACTAATATTTTCTCCCATTATGTAGGTTGTCTGTTTACTCTGTTGATAGCTTGTTTTGCTGAGCAGAAGCTCTTTAGTTTAATTAGGTCCCACTTGTCAACTTTTTTTGTTGTTACAATTGCTTGTGAGGACTTAGTCATAATTTTTTTCCCAAGGCTGATGTCTAGAATGGAATTTCCTAGGTTTTCTTCTAGGGTTTCCATAGCTTTAGGTCTATGTCTAAGTCCTAAGTCCATTTTGAGTTTATTGTTATATATGATGTGAGGAAGTGGTGTAGTTTTAATGATCTGCATATTGCTAGCCAGTTATCCCAGCACAATTTATTGAATAGGGAGTCCTCTTCCCACTACTTTTTCTTGCCAACTTTGTCAAAGATCAGAAGGTTGTAGGTGTACAGCTTTATTTTTGTGTTCTCTAACTTGTTCCATTGGTCTATGTGTCTGTTTTTTGTTGTTGTTGTTTTTGTTTGTTTGTTTGTTTTACCAGTATCATGCTGTTTTGATTACTGTGGCCTAACAAAGCATTTGAAGTCGGATACTGTGATGCCTCTGGCTTTGTTATTTTTGCTTAGGATTGCCTTGGCTGTTCAGTCTTTTTTCTGGTTCCATATGAAATTTAACATTGTCTTTTTTTTCTAATTCTGTGAAAAATGACACTGGAAGTGTTGTAGAAATAGCATTGAATCTGTAAATTGCTTTGGGCAGGATGGCCATTTTCACAATATTGATTCTTCCTGTCTATGAGCATGTAATGTTTTTCTATTTGTTCATGTTGTCTCTGATTTCTTTCAGCAGTGCTTTGTAATTCCCATTGTAGATATCTTTCACCTCCCTGGTTAGCTGTATTCCTAGGTATTTTATTCTTTTTGTGGCTATTGTAAATGAGATTGCATTCTTGATTTGGCTCTCAGCTTGGACATTGTTGGTGTGTAGAAATTGTACTGATTTATATACACTAATATTATATTCTGAAACTTAAGTTGTTTATCAGTTCTAGGAGCTTTTAGGCAGAAACTATGGAGTTTTTAAAGTAGAGAATCATACCATCTGCAAAGAGAGATCATTTGATTTCCTCTCTTCCTGTTTCTATGATTTTTATTTGAAATAATTTTAGAATTATAAGTTGCAAAATTAGTACAGTGAGTTTCCGTATACCCTTCCTCAGATTTCCCCAAAGATTATATCTTACATAAACATAGTACAGCATCAAAACCAAGAAATTTATGGTTTTTGTACCACATTACTATATTTAGTAGTTATACCTAATATGGATTTGGAATTCACTTGTAGATTTTTGGGGGAAGAATTGCGCTTTTTGTTCGAGTCTTTGTTTTGTTTTTGACTGGGTTTCACTTTGTTGTCCAGGTTCACTACAGCCCCAAAGTCCTGGGCTCAAATGATCATACTACCTCATCCTCCAAGTAGCTGGGAGCAGAGCCACATGCCACTGTGCCTGGTTCCATGGATTTTCCTAGTGGCTTTACATGTGATCTTTTTCATGTTTGCATATATGTATGTGTGTACTTCTATAAAATTTTATCATAAGCAAAAATTTGTGTAATCACCATCATAATTAGAATACAAACCAATTATTAATTTATATTACTATGGACTCAAGAGATATTTATTTTGGTCTTTGGAATATAATATTATCATTGTCCAGTTTTGTCTGTTGGACACTCTTTTGGGGTAACTACTATGTCCTTAAGACATACTACCATCTGTTGTTTTAAACGCTTTCTTACTTCCTGGCACCAAGATAATTCTGTATTTTTCCTACCCCAGCGCTAGAATTAACCATTTCTCCAAAGCTCATTGTTTCCTTTTACTGGTGAGTGGTATTTAGAAACCATGACCTCTGTGCTTGTTGTACTATTGCTATTGAGTTATCCCTCTTTCTGGGCCCTCTAGAAATATCTATGTATATGTATATGTATGTGTATATATATGTATGTGTATACATGTATATATGTATGTATATACATATAAATATACATATATACACACTAACCCATGTATAACACAGCTCTGTATTTATCTTTATATCTATCTTTCCACATATACACAAATGCATATAGATAGATAGATAGATAGATAGATAGATAGATAGATAGATAGATAGATTTGTCCAACCTCATTATATACATAAAGTAGTTTCAGAATTGCTAACCCACAAACCTATAAAAAAAAAAACGAGCTTGATTAACTTTGTAAAAATGCATCCAGGTGGCATAGAAACACTAAATTAATTTACACTAAGATACTACTAATTAATGGCCACTTTGGCAGGGAGGCAGGGATAACAGACAGCAGTATAAATTGAAGTGATAGGCTTTGGTTGAAAAATGACATGGCTCGGAAAGATGAAGAAAAGGGCACAGAAAGGCAGAGAAAAATGCTGCCTCTTTCCTGTTTTGACTAAGGTACAAATTTGATCATGTGGCTCTCATAGTATGGCAACTCCTAAACTCTCCATCTCTGTGATACCAACCCAGTTAAAGAGAGCTGAGGATAAATACCTGGCTTCTGGAAAAACATATGGCATGGTAGTGAGTAGTAGACATTAAGCTATGTATCTTTCTATGGTACTTTGGCTACCCTGGCACCTCTGATTTGCATCAAACAGAGATGCTTTGGCATTTGCTAAAGTATTGCTAGATTCATCCAGTGGCAGAACAATAACAAAGAAGAATAATGAAAAGCAATAAACAATATTGTCAAACAACTTTTGGAAAGAAGATAGCAAGTACAGAAAAAAAACAGCCAGAGAAACATCCCCTAATTGTTATTCCAGACAGTAACCAGTTTTCTGGGTGGATTAAGGTGGCAATAAATATTGAGGACAGGATCATATGAATCTAACCTCCCCATGTCTTCCCCATCTTAGACTTTCCTTTACAAATCTCAAGAGAGTAACAGAAACTTCAATGAACCCCAAATAAATAGTTCCTATTCTCATCATCATATGTCATATTCTATCCTCTCCCTCTATATATACTTTCAGGAAAATCTAGAACATTGCAAGAATATTTTTCGTTGTTAGTTCATAAAGCAGTGTTGAAAAATACGTCCTTTTTCGAATCATATACACTTGTGTTCAAATCTTGAATTCAACACCTTCTCCCAGCTCCCCAAAATTCATTAAGCTTCAGTTTTCTTATCTGTAAAATATCTTCCTCCTCTTATGGGAGAGACTGGCTAGATGCTAATCAGCCCCATTTTATCTACATGATCACAGAGGAAGACTATATTTCCAAGCCTCTTTTGAAATTAAGTTGTAGAATTTGATTGAGTTCTAGCCAATGCAATATGGACAGAAATGATGTGTACCACATGCAGGCCTGGCCATAAAACAACCCACATGATCCTCCATGTTTGTTCTTGGCTTGTTGGCTAGCAGAAGGCAGAGGATCTAGCATAGTATTCTGAGAAAGTCTTACATAATGGGGGATTACTAAATACACAGAGCCTGTGTCCCTGAGTCACTCTTTGGAAAACTCTGGAAAGGCACTCATCAATACCTGAATAGACTGAGATATGAGAGAAAAAGATACTGTAATATGCCAAGAAAATTGTAGAATTATTACATTAGCTCATATTAATTGCCCTGATTAATACATACTTATTTTATTATTCAATAAATATTATCAGTAAAGCAACTACCACAGTACTTGACACATAGTAAGGGCTTAACATCTGTTGAGGCAATTTAAGTATAATCTGACATAAAATGTATACCCACAGGAAACAAAAGTTAATTCAAAGTGTGTGTGTTTACTGATCATGGAAAATGAAATTTTAACATTCCCTATTTGTTTCTCCTGTTTCTTTTATTTTTTACTTTTTCACTTGGAAATATCTGGAGATGTCTATTTCTAAATTATTTTATTTTACTTTTATAAATTTAGATTTCCAGTGCGTAAATTATCATGTTTCCTATTTAATATTTATTTTATTTCCTAAAATATGGGGAACACTTGGGAAGATAGGGACTGTTTTTTTTCCTGGACCCAAGAGGAATTTTAACTAACACTAGGTCAGATCAGGCCCTTTTCCTGTTACCTCTTAAGCATTATCAAACACAGCTTTATCTAACCATGGTTTTATCTCCAGCCTTCAGGTAGAAATTTATTTTCTAATTGCCCTAGTTTAATATCATATAGCAAAACACTGACTAGAGTGGATAAATCACTCTAACATTTCATACTAGTTTGACTGCAAAAGGAGCTGAAGTTCTTGCAACCAGGCATAAGTGCTTCCGACTCAGAAATCATTTATCTAACTGCTTTTGTTGATAGAGGTTTCTGAAGTCATCCCTCATAGATTTCAATTCTCTTCTTTCAGAGATACTTTTTTCTTCTTTCTCCAAGGCAGAAGGAAAAGAAGGAAAGTCACCAAGCCTACACTACCTAAAAACTAAAAAGTTTCTTCAGCCACTATATTTTTTTTCATAGAACAATCAAAGCTTTTGTTATTTGGGTTTTCACCTGGAATGGATGACGAGGCCCACTTAAAATTATTCTATATAGGTAATTCTCTTAACAGTGGCAAAGCACAGGATTGTGATGCCTTAGTAATTGAAAAATTGCCCGGTGAGAGAGTTTCAAAAGTCTACATCTACTGAGGTTTTCATCTGTGAGAAGGAAAATATCTTCATTACTAATTAAATATTGAAGCGACACTGGGAGGCAAAATAATAAACAGGCTTTCAGGTTATAAGTCATAAGTTCTGACTGTTCAATGCACCACTTGTTGCTTTTACCTATTCATAGAAGAGGTGCATTAAAACATTCCCTGAGAACTTTACAACAGTAATTCTCAAAATGTGATCTCTGGACCACCAGCAGCAGCTGATCCTGGGAACTTGTAGAAATGCAAATTCTGAAGCCCCACCTCAGACTTTCTGAATCAGAAGTCCTGCAGGTGGGGCCCAGCAAGTTGTGCTTTACTAAACACTCCAGGTGATTTTTTTCAGCTGTTTTACTCCACCCTCTATGAACACAGGGACTCTCCAAGGTGTTCACCATCATAACTGTTGAAACTAGCCCATTTCTTTAAAAAAAAAAATTTACTATTAATTTTTGTGGGTACATAGTAGGTGCATATATGTACAGGGTACATGAGATACTTTGATACAGGCATGCAATATTTAATAATCACATCCAGGTAAATGGGGTATCCATTATCTCAAGCATTTATACTTTGTGTTACAAACAATCCAGTTATACTCTTATAGTTTAAAATGTACAATTAAATTATTATTGACTATGGTCACCCTGTTGTACTATTAAATACTAGTTCTTACTCATTCTTTCTAACTACCTTGCATACACATTAACCATCCCCACTTACCCTGATGACCCAACTACCCCACCAAGCCGCTGATAACCAGACTCCTACTTTCTATCTCCATGAGTTCAATTGTTTTAATTTTTAGCTCCCACAAATAAGTGAGAACATGCAAAGTTTCTCTTTCTGTGCCTGGCTTATTTCTCTTAACATAATGTCCTCCAGTTCCATCCATGTTGATGTAAATGACTGGATCTCATTCTTTTTTACGGTTGAGTAGCATGCCATTGTGTATATGTATTAATATCACAATTTCCTTATCAATTCATCAGTTGATACTTAGGTTGCTTTCAAATCTTGGCTAGTGTGAATAGTGCTGCAACAAACATGGGAGAACAGATATCTCTTTGATATACTGATTTCCTTTATTTTGGGCGCATACCCGGCAGTGGGATGGCTGGATCATATGGGAGCTCTATTTTTGGTGTTTTGAGAAAATTCCAAACTGTTCTTCATAGTGGTTTGACTAATTTACATTTCCACCAACAGTGTATTAGGGTTCTGTTTTCTCCATATTTTTCCAGCATTTGCTATTGCCCATCTTTTGATAAAAGCCATTTTGAATAGGGTGAGATGATATTTCATTGTAGCTTTGATTTGCATTCTTCTGATGACCAATGATGTTGAGCACCTTTTCATATGTCCATTGCCATTTGTATGTCTTCTTTTAAGAAATGTCTATTCAGATCTTTTGCTCATTTTTTGATGAGGTTATTAGATTTTTTCCGATAGAATTGTTTGAGCTCCTTATATATTCTGGTTGTTAATCTCTTGTCAGATGGTGACATGATTTGGCTGTGTCTCCACCCAAATCTCATCTTGAATTATAGTTCCCATAATCCCCACCTGTCATGGGAGGGAACTGGTGGAAGGTATTGAATTATGAGGGCAGTTATCTCCATGCTGTACTCATGATAGTGTGTTTTCACAAGATATGATGGTTTTATAAGGGGCTTTTCTCCACCTTCGCTCTGTCCTTCTCCTTGCTGCTCTCATGTAAAGAAGGATGTGTTTGCTTCCTCTTCCACCATGATTGTAATTTTCCTGAGGACTTGCCAGCCATGCTGAACTGTGAGTCTATTATACCTCTCACCTCTATAAATTACTCATTCTCAGGTATGTCTTTATTAGCAGTATAAGAATGGACTAATACAGTAAATTGGTACCGGGTAGTGGGGCACTTCTGTAAAGATACCCAAAAATGTGGAAGTAACTTTGGGACTGGGTAACAGGCAGAGGTTGAAACAATTTGGAGTTTTCTAGTCTCAGAAGAAGACAGGAACATGTATGAAAGTTTGAAACTTCCTAGAGACTTGTTGAATGGCTTTAACCAAAATGCTGATAGTAATATGGACAATAAAGTTCAGTTTAAGTTGGTTTCAGATGAAGATGAGGAAATTGTTGGGAACTGGAGCAAAGATCATTCTTGTTATGCTTTAGCAAAGAGACTATTGGCATTTTGCCCCTGCCCTAGAGATCTGTGGAACTTTGAAATCGAGAGAGATGATTTATGGTATCTGGCAGAAGGAGTTTCTAAGCAGCAAAGCGTTCAAGAGGTGACAGAACATAAAAGCTTACATGGTGCTCCTGGAAAAGCTGTGGACATTCAATGCCAGCCTGTGAAAGCAGCCAGGAGGGGGGCTGTACCCTGCAAAGCCACAGGGGCAGAGGTGCCCAAGGCCATGGGAGCCTACCTCTTGCATCAGGGTGACCTAGATGTGAGACATGGAATCAATGGAGGTCATTTTGGAGCTTAAAGAATTGACCACTTCGCTGGATTTCAGACTTGCATGGAGCCTGTAACCCCTTTGTTTTTGCCAATTTCTCCCATTTGGAAGGGGTGTATTTATCAAATGCCTGTATCCCCATTGCATCTAGGAAGTAACTAACTTATTTTCTATTTCATAGGCTCATAGGCAGAAGGGACTTGCCTTGTCTCAAATGAAACTTTGGACTTGGACTTTTGAGTTAATGCTGAAATAAATTAAGTCTTTGCAGGACTGTTGGAAAGGCATAATTGTGTTCTGAAATATGAAGACATGAGATTTTGGAGGGGCCGGGGTGGAATCATATGGTTTGACTGTGTCCCCACCCAAATCTCATATTGAATTGTAGTTCCCATAATCCCCACATGTTATGGGAGGGACCCAGTGGGAGGTAATTTAATCACGGGGGCAGTTATTTCCATGCTGTTCTCATGATAGTGAGTTCTCATGAGATCTGATACTTTAATAAGAGACATTTCCCTGCTTCACTCAGCACTTCTCCTTGTTGCCTACATGATTGCTTCCCCTTCTGCCATGATTGTAAGTTTCCTGAGACCTCCCAAGCCATGTGGAACTGTGATTCAACTAAACCGCTTACCTTTATAAATTACCCAGTATTGGGTATGTCTTTATTAGTGCGTAATAATGGACTAATACAGATGAATGGTTTGCAAATATTTTCTCCCGTCCTGTGAGTTGCCTCTTCACTTTGGAGATTGTTTCCCTTACTGTGACAAATATTTTAAATTTGATGCAAGATCCCATTTGTCCACTTTGGCTTTGGTTGCCTGTGTTTGTGGGGTATTACTCAAGAAATTTTTGTCCAAACCAATGTCCTGGAGAGTTTCCTCAATGTTTTCTTTTAGCAGTTTCATAGATTGAGGTCTTAGATTTAATTTTTTAATCCATTTTGTATATGGTGAGAGATAGGGGTCTAGTTTCATTTGTCTGCATATGGATATCCAGATATCCCAGCACCATTTGTTGAGGACACTGTCTTTTTCCCAGTGTATGTTCTTGGCACCTTTGTCAAAAATGAGTTCACAATAAGTGTATGAATTTGTTTATGGGTTCTCTACTCTGTTTCATTGGTCTATGTCTTTTTTAAGCCAGTACCATCCTGTTTAAGTTATAATAGCTCTGTAGTGTAATTTGAAGACAGATAATGTGATTCCTCCAGTGCTGTTCTTTTGCTCATGGTAGCTTTGGGTACTCTGGATCCTTTTTGGTTACATATACATTTTAGGAATGATTTTTCTATTTCCATGAACAATATCATTAGTATTTTCATAGGGATTGCATTGAATCTGTAGATTGCTTTGGATACTATAGACATTTTAATAATAATGATTCTTCTAATCTATGAAAATGAAATATTTTACCACCTTTTCACATTCCCTTCAATTTCTTTCATGAGTTTTTTATAGTTTTCATTATAGAGGTATTTCACTACTTAATTCCTAGGCATTTACTTTTATTCGTGGCTATTGTGAATGGGATTTTTTAAAATTTCTTTTTCAGGTTGGTCACTGGTGGCATATAGAAATGCTAGTAATTTTTTATGTTGATATTTATCCTGCAAATTTACTAAATTTATCTGTTCTAATAGATTATTTATAGAATCTGTATGTTCTTCCAAACATAAGATGCTATCATCTGCAAACAAGGATATTTTGACCTCTTCCTTACCAATTTGCATGCCTTTGTTTCTTTCTCTTCTATGATTGCTCTAGCTAAGAGTTCCAGTACTGTGTTGAATAACAGTAGTGAAAGTAGGCATACTTATGGTATTCCAGATCTTAGAGAAAAGGCTTTCAGTTTTGCCCATTCAGTATGATACTAGCTATTGGCCTGACATATATGGCTTTTACTATGTTAAGTTATGTTACTTCTATAACCAGTTTTTTTGGGGTCTTTATTATGAAGTGACGTTAATTTTATCAAAGGTTTTTTTCAGCATCACTTTAGATGTTCATATGGTTTTTGTTTTTCATTCTGTTGATATGATGTATCACAATCAAGTATTGTGCATATGCTGCACAATACTTACATCCTTGGGATGAATCTCACTTAGTCATGATGAATGATCTTTTTAAAGTATTGATGAATTTGGTTTACTAGTATTTTTGTTGAGGATTTTTGCATTAAAGTTTATCAGAGATATTGGTCTGTAGTTTTCTTTTCTGATGTGTCTATGCCAGGTTCTGGTATAATAGAAATACTGTAGTATACTTCATAGTATAATATGAGGACATAGTTGCCCAAACAGCATGGTACTTATATAAAAATAGGCACATAGGCCAATGGAGCAGAATAGAGAATGCAGAAATAAAGCCAAATACTTTCAGCCAACTGATCTTCAACAAAGCAAATAAAAACATAAAGTGGGGAAAGGACACCCTATTCAAAAAATGGTGCTGGGTTAATTGGTGAGCCACGTGTAGAACAATGAAACTGGATCCTTATCTTTCACCTTATACAAAAATCAACTCAAGATAGATCAAAGACTTAAATCTAAGGCCTGAAACAATAAAGATTCTAAAAGCTAACATCAGAAAAACCCTTCTAGACATTAGCATAGGCAAAGACTTTATGAGCAAGAACCCAAAAGCAAATGCAACAAAAACAAAGATAAATACATGTGACTTAATCAAACTTAAAAGTTCTACACAGCAAACTAATCAGCAGAATTAACAGACAACCCAATGAGTGGGAGAAAATATTCACAATCTATATATCTAACAAAGAACTTTTATCAGTAAGAAAAAAAAAAAATCCCAGCTAAAAGTGGGATAAGCACATGAACAGACAATTCTCAAAACAAGGTACACAAATGGCCAACAAGCATATGGAAATATGCTCAATATCACTAATTATCAAGGAAATGAAAATCAAAACCACAATATGATACAACCTTACTGCTGCAAGAATAGCCATAATCAAAAAAGGAAAAAAAAAAATAGATGTTGGCATGGATGTGGTAAAAAGGGAACATTGTAACCTGTTGACAGGAATGTAAACTAGTACAACCATTAGAGAAAACAGTGTGGAGATTCCTTAAAGAATTAAAATTAGATCTACCATTTGATCCAGCAATCCCACTACTAGGTATTTATCCAGAGAAAAAGAAATCATTATACAAAAAGCATACTTGCCTATGCATGTTTATAGTAGCACAATTGGCAATTGCAAAAATATGGAACCTGCCCAAATGCCCATCAGCCAATGAGTGGATAAAGAAAATGCAGTGAATATATATATAAATTATATTTAATATATATTTATTAAGTTATATATATATTCTCTAAATATATATATACACCATGGAATACTACTCAGCCATAAAAAGGAATACAATTATGGCATTCACAGCAATCTGAATGGAATTGGAGACTATTATTCTAAGCAAAGTAACTCAGGAATGGAAAACCAAAGATCATATGTTCTCATTTGCAAGTGGAACCTAAGCTATGAGGACACAAAGGCCTATGAATGATACATCAGACTTTGCAGACTCAGTGGAAAAGGTGGGAGAGGGGTGAGGGATAAAAGACTACATATTGGGTACAGTGTACACCACTTGGGTGATGGATGCACCAAAATCTCAGAAATACATATATATGAGTAATACTGGTCTTATAGAATAAGTTTAGATGTATCCCTTCATCCTCTTTATTTTGGAATAGTTCGATATTCCTTCATCCTCTATATTTTGGAATGGTTTGAGTAGGAGTTGAATTAGTACGTCTTTAAATGTTTGGTAGAATTCAGCATTAAAGACACCAGGTCGCAGGCTTTTCTTTACTGGGAGACTTTATTAAGCCTTCTATCTCATTACTTGTTACTGGTTTGTTCAAGTTTTGGATTTCTTCCGGGTTCAATCTCAGTAGGTTATATGTGTTTAGGAATTTGTCTAATTCTTCTAGATTTTCCAATTTATTGACATATAGTTACTCATAGTAGCTACCAATGATATTTTGAATTTCTTCGGTATCAGCTGTAATGCATTCTTTATCATCTCTGATTTTATTCATTTGGGTTTTCTCTTTTTTCTTCTTAGTCTGGCTAAAGATTAGTCAGTTTTGTTGACCTTTACAAAACAAGCTCTTCATTTCATTGACATTTTTATTGTTCTCCTTGCTTCCATTTTATTTATATTTGTTCTGATATTTATTATTTCTTTGGTTTGGTTTTTTGGTTTGGTTTACTCTTGATTTTCTAGTTCCTTAAGATGCATCATTTAGGCTATTTATGTGAAGTTTTTCTTCTTTTTTGATGTAGACATTCAGAGCTCTGAATTCCCTTCTTAGTATTGCTTTCACTGTATCCGATAGGTTTTAGTAGGTTGTATTTTCATTATCATTCGTTTCAAGAAACTTTTCAGTTTTTTTTCCTAATTTCTTCATTGGCCTGCTGATCATTCAGGAGCATGTTGTTTAACTTTCACATGTTTTCATAATTTCCAAAATTCTTCTTGGTTTTAATTTCCAGTTTTATCCCATTCTGGTCATAGAAGATACTTAATTTTATTTAAATTTTTTGAATGTTTTAAGACTTGTTTTGTAAAATAACTTATGGTCTATCCTTGAGAATGATCCATGTACTGAGGACTAGAATGTGTTTTCTGTAAACATTAGATGAAATGTTCTGTGAATATCTATTAGGTCCATTTGTTCTACAGTGCATATTAAGTCCAATGTTTCTTTTTCGATATTTTATCTGTAAGATGTGTCCAATTATGAAAGTGGGGTGTTTAAGTCTTTAGCTATTACTGTATTGAGCTCGCTCACTCTCTCTCTCTTTCTCTCTCTTTAGCTCTAATAATATTTGCTTTATATATCAGGGTGCTATAGCTTCAGGTGCATATATATTTCAAATTGTTATATCCTCTTGTTTAATTGACCTCTTTATCTTTGTATAATGACTATCTCTTCATACATATTTGTCTTAAATTTTTTTTTGTTTGATACAAGTATAGCCACTCTTGCTCTTTCTTTGGTTTCCATTGGCATGTAATATCTTTTTCCCTCCATTTATTTTCATTCTATGTGTATATGCATTGTTGAAGTGTGTTTCTTGTAGGCAACAGACTATTTGGTCTTTTTTTTTTTTTTTTTAATCCATCCAGCAACTCCATGTCTTTTGATTCGAGAGTTTTGTCAATTTACATTCATTGTTATTACTGACAATTAATGACTTATTCCTGCCAGTTTGTAATTTGTTTTCTGGTTGTTTTTGGTCTTCTCTTATTTCTTTCCTTCCTTTATGTCTTCCTTTTAGTGAAGGTGATTTTTCTCTGTTGATATAATTCGATTTCTCGCCTTTTTATTTTTTATGTATCTGTTGTATGTTTTTTCATTTCAGTTTATCATAAGAACTGCAAATACTTTCTTATAACCCATTATTTTAAACTGATGACAACAATGATTGTATAAACGAACACAAAAGCAAAAAGGCAACTAATAAAAGCGTGGTACTTTAATGACATCCCCCGCTTTTTAACTTTTTGTTTTTTCTCTTTTTGTCTTATTGTACTGTCTATGTCTTGAAAAGTTATTGTAGTTATCATTTTTGATTGGTTCATCATTTAGTCTTTCTACTTAAAAGTAGTTTACACAGCACAATTACAGCATTATAATATTCTGTATTTTTCTGTGTACTATTACCAATGAGTTTTGTAACTTTAGATGATTTCTAATTGCTCAATAACTTCATTTTATTTCCGATTGAAAAACTCCCTTTAGCATTACTTGTAGGACATGTCTGGTGTTGAAGAAATCCCTCAGCTTTTGGTTGTCTTGGAAAGTCTTTATTTCTTCTTCATGCTTGAAGGGTATTTTTGCTAGATATACTATTCTAGTGTAAAAGTATTCTTTCCTTCAGAACTGTAAATATATCATGCCACTCTCTACTGGCTTGTAAGGTTTCCACTGAAAAGTCTGGCTGCCAGACTTTTCAGGCTGCCAGACCTAGTGGAACTCCATTGTATGTTATTTGCTTCTTCTATCTTGCTGCTTTTAGGATCCTTTCTTTATCCTTGTCTTTTGGGAGTTTGATTATTAAATGCCTTGAGGTAGCCTTCTTTTGGTTAAACCTTCTTGGTGTTCCATAACTTTCTTGTACATGGATATTGATACCTTTCTCTAGGTTTGGGAAGTTCTCATTATTATCCATTTGAATATACTTTCTACCCCTATTTCTTTCTTGACCTCCTGTTTGAGACCAATAACTCTTAGATTTGTCCTTTTGAAGCTGTTTTCTAGATCTTGTCAATGTGCTTCATTATTTTTTATTTTTTTTCCTTTGCCTTTCTGACTATATTTTCAAATAGCCTGTCTTTAAGCTCATTAATTCTTTCTTTTGCTTGGTCAATCCTATTATTAAGAGACTCTAATCCATTCTTCAGTATTTCAATTGAATTTTTAGCTCTAGAGTATCTGCTTGATTCTTTCTACATATTTCAATCTCCTTGTTAAATGTCTGTGATAGAACTCTGAATTCCTTCTCTGTGTTATCTTGAATTTCTTTGAGTTACTTCCAAACAGCTATTTTGAATTATCTCCCTGGATGGTCACATATCTCTGTTTCTCCAGGATTGCTCCCTGGTATATTATTTATTTCATTTGGTAAGGTCATATTTTCCTGGATGGTCTTGATGCTTATGGATGTTTGTTAGTGTCTGGGCATTGAAGAGACAGGTATTTATTGTAGTCATCACAGTCTGGGCTTGTATGTGCCTGTCTTTCTTGAAAAGGCTTTCCAGGTATTCAAAGGGCTATAGGCTGCAACCCTAATACCACTGTGGCTCTTTCACACTTTTAGATGTAGGCCGGGCACAGTGACTCATGCCTGTAATCCGAGCACTTTGAAAGGCAGAGGCAGGCAGATCAGCTAAGGTCAGGAGTTCAAGACCAGCCTGGTCAACATGGCGAAACCCTGTCTCTGGGTGTGGTCATGGGTGCCTGTAATCCCAGCTACTCAGGAGGCTGAGGCAGGATAATCACTTGAACCCAGGAGGCGGAGGTTGAAATGAGCCGAGATCATGCCACTGCACTCCAGACTGGGTGATAAGAGCAAAACTCCGTCTCAAAAAAAAAAAAAAAAAAAAAAAAAAAAAAAAAAAAAAAAAAAAAGACTTGTACATGTACCATCTTGGTGGTCTTGGATAACATCCAAAAGAATTCCCAGGATTACCAGGCAGGAACTCGTTTTCTTCCCTTACTTTCTCCCAAACGAATGGAGTCTCTCTTTCTGCTGAGCTGCCTGTATTATGGGGTGTCATGATACAAGCACCCCTGTGGCCACCACCATTTGGACTGTGCTGGGTTATTTCTGAAGCCAGTAGTGGATCTCACCAAAGGCCCACTGTAACCACTACCTGTCTACCACCTATGTTTGTTCAAGGCCCTAGGGTTCTATAATCAGTGGATAGGGAAGCCAGCTAGGTTAATGTCCTTTCCTTTGGGCTGGCAAGGTCCCCAGGCCAAGCATGTCCAGAGATGCTGTTTGAGAGCCGAGGATTAGAGTCAAAAGCCTTAGAAATCTACCTGGTTTCTATTCTACTACAGCTAAACTGGCCCTCAAACCACAAGACAAAGTCCCTTCCCCTCTTCTTTCCCTTTCCATGGGCAGAGGAGCCTCTCCCAGCTGCCACAACTACCAGCCCAAAGTGAGTACTGCCAGGCCACCACCAATGTTCACTTAAAGCCCAAGGACTGTTCAGTCAGACTCTGATGAATGTTGCCAGGCCTGGGACACACCCTTCAAGGCAATGGTCTCCCCTCCCCTCTCGCCCAGGGCAGGTCCAGAATTGCTCTCCAAGAGCCTAGGCCTGACTCCAGAACCCCAAGATACTGCTTGCTGCTTTATCCCACTGTAGCTGAGCTGGCACCTAAGGTGTAAGACAAAGTCCTCCTACTTTCCCTTCTTCTTTTCTCAAGCAGAAGCAGTCTTTCTCTATAGCCACCACTACTTGGAACATGCTGGGCCTCACCTGAAGCCAGCACATCTCAGAGTCTCACCCAAGGCCCATGGCATACTATTTGAGTATGGCTGATGGTTATTTAGGGCCCAAGGGCTCTTTAGTCAGCAGGTGATGAATCCTGCGAGGAGTGGGTCCTTTTATTCAAGGCACCAAGTTCCCTTCTGCCACAAGTTGTGTCTAGAAATGTCATACAGGAGCTAGAGTGATTTTGATTTAGGCTAAAGTTTAAGGCTTACCACCTTAGAAATTGCTGTACTGTGAAGATAAAGCAATACACTTAAAACTGATGATGGTGATAATAATATCAAATACTTCTTCATTACTATGGTCCAGGCACCATGCTAGTCACTCTAAAAAAATTAGGTTATTTAATCATCACAGTAGCCATAATATTTATTATTATTATTATTAATTATTACTGTCCCTCATTTAAGATGAAGAAACTTAGAGGTGAAGTCATTTGTCCAAGTTCAGATAGCTAGTTCGTAGAAATCACGACTCAAAACCAAGTATGCCTCTAAAGAACACTCTTCTTTTTTTTTT
>NW_012117711.1:485534-499780 GCF_000951035.1 Colobus angolensis palliatus | reverse complement strand
ATATATCATGTTTGTCTACGAAATTCCTAAAAATGTTCAATTCTAATTCCAAATCAGCATCTGTCTTCAGGGCTTGGTAGTGCCAAAGCATTTAATCTGAATATAGGGTTACTCAATACAGGAGTTAAGTTTCTCAAAAGCTATATATAAATCTGTATTCTTAATATTCTGTTGACTTTATTATAACTCCCTTATAGGTTATATTTCTACTCTTCAGTTCATAGTGGTTCCAAACTCTTGCACTTTCAATATTCCTGTCCATCATCTTTTCTAACATTTAATAATCTGTAAATAAATGCAGAGATACACTATGGAGTTCAAAAGACGTTTTATAATTCCTCAGTCAAGTGAATAAGACTAAAATGCAAATAACGACCTCTTACTTGTCAAATATCTGTTGTTCATAAAGCTAAGCATCGCTTTATAATACCTTTTGAAAAATTATAAAAGGTCAAAAATATACTAGAATAGATTAATTTTGCTCATCCTGGCACAACAGAACTATATAAAAAGCCTTTCAGAAATGAAGCTTCTACTCATCCTTTAGCAGTTCACAAACATTTAGCCATTCTGCAAGTGAGAAGTATGAGGAAAATTGTTTTTCTCTTTTAAAGGGCTTAGCTTAATGTGGCTGAGTGAGGGTTTGCATTTCAGAGAGCTAGAAGCCAGATAAATAACCTAAACATCTCAGGGGGAAAAAGTGCTTCTTCTTTTTTTTTTTCTTGACTTAAACCCATCAGTACCCTATTAAATGCCTATGCTGATGCACAACATTAACTTACAACACTGGGTTTGTCATTATAATTACACTGCAAAGAGCCCTTCTCTTAGGCAAGGTCATACAGCCTGCAAAGCAAAATAAGTAAGGGCAACAGAACTCCTGAGAGGCTCCATTCATAAAGCAGGGGTAAGCATGAATGCAGCATTATTCTTTCTGGGAAAGTTCTGAAAAGGTTGACCTCAGTGGAATGGGTGCAAATTTGTATAATGTCTCATTTCCTTAGAGCAACTCAAGGGTTGGTAACCATTACATGAGGCCAAACATCACTGGAAAGATTAATGGAACTGGGATATCATTACATCCAAATAGAATGAAGTTATGCCAAGGTCACTGCAAGGTTTATTAAGAGAAAGATGTTTTCTCATTAGAATGGGTGACTTGTCTTTCAGGCTAGCAGAGTTAATGGAAACAAATTGCACATCACTAATATTAAGCTGTCCAGTAAAGCTCCTTCATGATAAGCAACATAATGGATAAGGCATGGCATGGATGAGATTTGTAAAAACCTGCTGGTTTGCATCTTTTGGCAAGGACCATTATATGAAAACCCTTCAGCCAATTAAGAGTTATTTGTCCCTTTTGTTATCACAGCAAGGAAAAAAGAAAAGAACAAAAGCAAAAAGTACTAATTTTTACTTCAGGGTCCTGGCTCCAGTACTTTGTGTGAGTAGTGTATGGAGAAATTGATTGACTGAGTTCCTTAATGCAGCATCAAAATAGTCTCAGGGGCTTAGATGGAAGGGAGATGCAGGACTTAACCCAAGCAGTCTCAATGAAATATCAATGAGCAGTTAGTCTTTAACAGGGAACAACCCCACAAAGATATAAATGACTTTCTACCGAGAGAATATATTCTGATAATTGACTCCTCCTGCTTGTGCACACAGGTCCTGGCTTAGAGTCAAAATGACAACTAATGATGTGTCTTCCCAACCAAATTTATAGGTGATGAAGTTCAAGCTGTGCCAGGGAGAGGAGAAAAACAAGCAAGTAAAAGCACAAAAAGTTAGTATTTTGTAATGGAGAGAGTTTGTTGATTTTGGGTGAGGGTAATTGCAATTAACTATATGTATCTATATGAAAGAACAGTAAAAGCCACACCTCTCCTGTCTACTGCCATCTATCCAAAAACAGTTAATACAACTTCAGGTTTCTCTGGTCAGATGCCCACTTCTGGGCTTATGACAGGAGACTGCTGATAAAAGTGGCTTGGACACAAATCACTGCAATACTTAAGGGTCACTAGATAGTCATGAACACTGAGATTCCCTATATGCAATTCCTAGGCAAAAGACTCTGGCCTCTAAATGATGACTGATACAATATCTTATGAATTTTAATTAACCACAGGACAAGCTCTGGTGGCTATTGTAGTTCAAAATGTAATTAAGATTTTTTTCTAAAATTATCTTCTTGTTTGTGTGCATAGAAGTGTAAATGACCATACTGCCCAAAGCAATCTACAAATTCAGTGCTTTTCCTATCAAACCACCAATGTCATCTTTCACAGAACTAGAAAGAAAAAACTATTCTAAAATTCATACAGAACCAAAAGAAGAGCCCAAATAGCCAAAGCAATCTTAAGCAAAAAGAACAAAGCCAGAGGCATCACATTACCTGACATCAAACTATATATTAAGCTACAATAACCAAAACACCATGGTGTTGGTACAAAAGCAGACACATAGACCAGTAGAAGAAAATAGAAAACTCAGAGATAAAGCTGTACACCTACAGCCATCTGATCTTCAACAAAGTTGGCAAAAATAAGCAATGGAGAAAGGACTCCCTATTTGATAAATGATGCTATCACAGCTGGCTAGCCACATGTAGAAGAATAAAACTGGACCCTTACATTTCACCATATACAAAAGTTAACTCAGGATGGATTAAAGATTTAAATGTAATGCCTCAAACTATAAGAATTCTAGAAGAAAACTTAGGAAATACTACTGTAGACATCAGCCTTGGGAAAGAATTTATATGACTAAGTCCTCAAAAGCAATTGTAACAACAAAAAAAATTGACAAGTGGGACCTAATTAAACTAAAGAGCTTCTGCTCAGCAACACAATCAACAGAATAAACAGACAATCTAAGTAATGGGAGAAAATATTAGTAAACTATGTATCAGACAAATGTCTAATATTTAAAATCAATAAGGAACTTACTAGGTTAAAAAAAACCATTAAAAATGGGCAAAAGACATGAACAGACACTTCTCAAAAGAAGACATAAAAGCAGACAACAAATACGTGAAAAAATGTTCAACATCACAAATCATCAGAGAAATGTAAATAAAAACCACAATGAGATACTATCTCACACCAGTCAGAATGGCTTATTATTACAAAGTCAAAAAACTACGGAGGTTGGTGAGGCTGCACAAAAAAGAGAATACTTAAGCACTGTTGGTGGGAATATAAATTAGTTCAGCCACTGTGGAAAGCAGTTTGGATATTTCTCAAATAACTTAAAAGTGAACTACTGTTTGACCCTGCAATCCCATTACTGGGCATATACCCAAAGGAAAATGTATATTATTTTACCAAAAAGACACATGCACTCATATGTTCATCATAGCACTAATCACACTAGCCAAGACACAGAATCAACCTAGGTGCCCATCCACAGTGGATTGGATAAAGAAAGTATAGTATATATACACCATGGAATACTATGCAGCCATATAAAAGAATGAAATCATGTCATTTGCAGCAACATGGATACAGCTGGAGACCATTATCCTAAGCAAATTAACCCAGGAATAGAAACCCAAACACCATTTTCTCTTCTGTATAAGTGAGAGCTAAGCATTGCATACACATGGACATAAAGATGAGAATAATAGACACTGGGGACTACTGTCTACTAAAGGGAGTAGAAAGGGGGGGATCAAAAACTGAAAAACTACCTATTGGGCATCCCCAAACCTCAGTGCCAAGGAATATACCCATGTAAGAAACTTGCACATGTATTCCTGAATCTAAAATGAAAGTTGAAGTTATATAAAGAAAGAAATCTTGTTGTAAATATTTTATGGTTTTTATTACTTATGTGGGAACAGAACTACCTTCATTATTAGGTTAGGCAGAGAATATAACTCTGAAGGCTTTCAAGCCTGGGATCTAGAATTTTTTTTGCAGGATGTAATCTCACTATTATTGTAAAATGAGAGGGGGGTAAGCCACGACCCCAACTAATCCCTGAATATTAATATTGTCTACTATCAATTTTAGAATTAATTTGATATAGATCACTTATAATTTCAAGGTGAACTCTCCTTTAGTGTACTTCAGTGCACTTTCATTTTAAGAAGTAAGTCAATTGTGATGAAAAAAAGGAACAGTATGAGACACCAAGATTGTTTTATGGTAACTATGGACTCTTAGAAGCAAAATTATTCTGGAGAGATGGTTATTATTTTGAGGGCAGGGTTTCTATTGTATTGAGCTCTCAGTACCCAGAGAGAGCCTAGAAAATAGAAGGAACCCAATAAATGATTCTTTATGAATGAATGAATGAATGAATGGGTACATGCAACCTTGTAAGGATATAGGGCTAATTCTTATCTAAACACCAGATTGTTGTTTCAGCCAAATCCATTTACATGTTTCCAAAGTAATTTTTATTTTTATTCATTATCTGGGAAAGACAAACAACAAAAGACAACTCATAATTACAGTGACAATTGAAATACATGAATACTTCAAGGTTATTGAATTTGCATAACAAAATATGTAAATAAAAGGAATCAACAAATTGTTTCTGAAAGACTGGAAGCACAGGTAAAACACAATTTTAACAGAAGGGATGGAGATGAAAAGGACATACTATTTTAAAATAAAATGACTTGTTTATTTTTATTCTCCATCCGATCTTTGTAATAGTTAATAAAGGGAAACAAAATTTCTTTCACTTTGGTGGCTCTCTTCTCTAACTACTTTGTAAGCTGCTTTTGCCTCTGGGTTTTTCTTAATGTCTTCCTCATCTCTTTGCATCAACATTTCCATTTTCTCCCAACCAAGGCCTAGGGAAAACCTTAAGCTATGACAGCACGGATGCCTAATTGTTTTTGACCTGCCATACTGTAAAATTTTGGGCTTGATTTTTCTCAGAATATTGACAAAGACAAGGTATTTACTTATCTTTCTGTTCAATACTCTTATTAAAGCTCATACATGGCTCAGGTTATTCTGACACTGTCCCTGTAAATTAAATTTTCTATTAACTATCACCTTGTTTTGCATTATTTTTGTTCCTGTTCTGTAAATTAAGGATAACATTTACTGCCTGGGATTTATTAACATCATGTATTTGATGCATTTTCAGGAGAAATATTTAAGATTATGTCTAATGGAAAAGTCAGAACTTCAAAATCATGTCTAAATATATGGATATGTCTTTATCACCTTCTGTGACAAAGGAAAGAGCTAGAAATTTCTAAATAAATGTTCCAAAGTAATAACCATAGACAACAAAATAAAACACTTTGAGGGAAACAAGCGGTTTGATTAATATACTTCTAGCTCCTTAGTGTCTGTCCATCACAAATAACTTGACAAAAATTCTCTACTATCACCTTAATAATGAACATTATAAAACAAATATTGGGTATCATCTTTATGCTTACCATTTATGACCTTTCTACTGTGGTGAAATCTCTACCTTGACTCTTCAATATATAACTCATTTCTAACTGTCAAATGGTGTTAGGAGACAATAAAATTTCCACAAAGAATGACCCACATAGATACTTGAATGCAGCCTCAAGACAAACAAGATTGAAAGTGAAAAAGATTTTAAAAGGGGCTTATAGAATTTTGTTCTCCTCTATTGTTATTTCTCATTCTATTATCCAAAAGAAAATATTAAAAGTTTACTTGTAATTAACAGTGATAATATATTACTCTCCTTTGAACTATGTCATCAGTGTCCCTCATTACCAGTTTCTTGATATTCTGAAGGTTGACCTGTCATTTTTAAAAATCTCAATCATTAAGTTCTGTTTGTGTCAGCTACTATAGTGATGCCTCAGGCTAAGTAGTGGCTTTAAGGGGAAAAGGCTTTATACATGAACAGGCTGCAAAATAAAAACCACATCACATGAGGAAGAAGGGATTTGGAAGACCTTGCAGATTTTCTCTGAAACTCAACTCATAGTCCTATGACCTATTTCATAACTGTGCACCCCAGCTTCCAAGCTCAGCTTTCTTTCCACATTACAGCTCTTGTATGTCCTTACTGGATTCTTAGCATCTTTTGAAATCCTTCCTGCTCCCAACAGTGCTTCTCAATATATGCAGTGTATCTCTCTTACACAAATGGCTCCTGATCTGTGCCCAAATTGCACACGTAACAAAGAATGTAAGAAGAATTACTTATAATAATAAAATTATAAAGTATGGATCTTTATCCAATTTCTCGCTCTTGAACTCCAGTCCCAAAAGTCAAATAAGATATCTGTATCTTAACTGTCTCACAAGCAGTGCTATGGTCAACATGTTTGTCTCCCCCAAATTTCAGAGATTAAAACCTAATCCCCAATGAAATGGTATTAAGAGGTAGGGTCTTTGAAGGATGATTAGGTCATGAGGACCTCACCCTCATGAATGGGATTAGTGCTTTTATAAAAGAGGCCCAAGGAATCTTGTTTGTCCCTTTTACCATGTGAAGATGCAGCTAAAAGAAACTGTCTATGAGAAATAGTCCCTCATCAGACATTGAATCTGCTTGTACCTTGATCTTGGACTTCCCAGTATCTAAAACTATCAGCAATAAATTTCTACTCCTTACAAATTATTCAATCTAAGTTTTTTTTGTTACAGGAGTAAAATACACCAAGGCAATCAGTAAAATAAACCCACCCTATCCAAAACTAAGCTCTTCATCTTTGCCTCAACTCAACCTCTCCTTCAATGTTCCCTGTCTCAGGGCATGGCCATGCCATCCCCCAATCTTCATATTATAATATGTGTACTTGATATTTTTCACTCTTCTGATGATAAAATCTTTTCATTGTCTCCCTCATTGAATTTAAGATAAAATACAACTTTCTTATAAAAGAAAAACGTCAGCTGAATGTAATATTTAAAGAGTTTAATTGAGCAATGAATTATTTGCGAATCGGGCAACCCCCAGAATCACAGCAGATTCACAGAAACTCCAGTGCAATCACGTGGTGGAAGAAGATTTATAGACAAAACAAAAAACAAAAAACACCGTAAATGATGTATAGAAAGCAGTGAGGTACAGAAACAGTTGGGTTGGTTACAGGTTGCTGTTTGCCTTATTTTAACACAGTTTGAACACTTAGCTGTCTATGAGTGGTTGAAGTATGGCTGCTGGGATTGATCAAGACTCAGTTATTACTACAGGCACATACTCCTAAGTTAGATTTTCAATTTTGTGTGACTATTAAGCTAGGTTATAGTTCATCCCCAAGGACTCAAATACAGAAGTACGGAGTCCTCCTCAGGCCATGTTTAGTTTTCTTGAACACTTAATATGACATTGAAAACCCTCAGTGGTTTGGCCTTGGTGACATTTTAAGCCTCATCTTTCACTTCTATTTCCACTTATTTGAATGCACTCTGCTTGTTCATCTGTCCCTGTTATTTCCTCTGAATGTAATACCTTCAGCTCTTACTTTCCCTGGCTACTTCCTACCTATTCTTTAAACATTTTCTGAGGGGAAGTAGTACCTGCCCTCAGAAGTTCAGTTATCCCAGCCACTGAGGCTGGGTTTAGTGCACCTCCTTTGTGTTCCCACAATACCCTATGTGTACATATTGCAGAATTTTTCACACTGCATTACGATTCCCTAATTTTATGCCTCCTCCAATAGACTGTGAGCTGCTTCAGTGTAAGATGTATATCTGTTCTTCATATTCCCAGGAATCTACCTCCTTGTGTGGTACACAAAGTACATGCCAGATAAAGATTTACTGGGTGAATAAGTGACTAAAGAGCTCTAACAGGAAAAAAGAAACATTCAAACAAACAAAAAAAAAATGGTTCTATCATTTGATTTAAGCATTGATAATAATCAAAATGCATTTATTTTGAGACCTTGTATTAGTTTTCTAGGGCTGCCATAACAAAATTTCACACATTGGGTGGCTTAAACAATAGAAATTAATTTTCTCACAGTTCTGAAAGCCACACATCTGAGATCAAAATGTCGGCAAAGTTAATTTCTTCTAAGACCTCTTTCCTCCTCAGCTAGTAAATGGCTGTCTTTTCCCTGTGTCTTGATCTTCTCTATGTGTATGTCTGATCTTCTCTATGTGTAAATCTGTGTTGTGGTTTCTTCTTCTTATAAGATATCAGTCATTTTGAATTAGGGCCAACCCTATTAACCACATTTAACCGTAATTACCTCTTTAAAGATTCTATCCTCAAATGCAGTGATGTTAGGAAGTAATAGGGGTTAGGACTTCAACATATGAATTTGAGAGGAATATAATTCAGCCCATAACAGGCCTTAAAGTTACAAAATAATCCTTCCACTAATGTGGGCCATTACAGCTTAGTCCACAGTATATTCCCCAAGTACTCACAAAGCCTGTCAGATGGCATTCTCTTTGTGGGGTCACTGGCAGGTGAGGAGGTACTTGTTTCCTGCATTCATGCCTTTTTTATTCCTTCTAAACATCTGAAGCTGGGCATAAATCTCCCCTTTCTCCCTCCTCCCTCTGCAATACCTCTTGCCCCAATTATGCAATTAGCCTAAGAATCAGGAAACTCTGTTCCAGAAATAAACTTAATCTGCTGCTCTACATAGTAACTAAATCCTCCAATAATGTGGACATATACTAGAAAAGCTAGGTTAACAGGCTTCTTTTTTAGAAGTCATCTGTTTGGTTGTAAGATAAGATCAAGGCTCAATCATATCCAAAATCCGAAAGACTGCAGACCTTACGTGGTTTTTGCCCTATTCCCTTTCACTGCAGTGCAGTTATAACTGGTTCTGGAGTTGAGAAAAAGCCAGGCAATCTTAACTGTTGTCAATTTTATATCATTGAAATTCTGAAGCAAATATGCAAATTACATTAAAAACCTCCCCAAAAAGCATGGGTAACAACGACTTTTTTTTCTCACCACAATCTCAATATTCATAAGTATTTCCACTTTACTATTTCTTCCTCCACAAACAATCCAAATCCTACCACTTACTTATACTCCATGATCTCCACAAAGCCTTCCTTCCTTAACTACTCTAGTGTATTTGGATTTTCTCCTTTCTCTCACAGCTCAGAATGTTCACTATTTCCATTGTACAGAAAATAGTTAATATGGAAGACACATTAAAATATCTATTCACATCTCCTCATTTTAAAAATGGAATTGACTAGATTATTGAATAAGTGGACTCCAATATATTGCACTTAGGAAATAATTTGATTTTTCTTCTATTTCTGTCATCAAAACTACTCTGTTAAATCTCTTTTTCAGACCCCTGGATGATATTTCAGACAGCAACCTTAGCTATTCAGGTAACTGTCAGGGGTGACAAATAATTTCAGTTGCAGGAATTAAAAGGCCAATCTGTTTCAAAGTATAATGCATTGTTATTAACTACAGTCACCACATTATACAATAGATATCTTTAACTATTGTTTATTAGCTCAATTGAGCCATTCCACAATGTATACATATTTCAAAACAACATATTGCATGGGATAAAAATACACA
Source organism: Colobus angolensis palliatus (assembly GCF_000951035.1). Taxonomy (NCBI): domain Eukaryota; kingdom Metazoa; phylum Chordata; class Mammalia; order Primates; family Cercopithecidae; genus Colobus; species Colobus angolensis. The sequence continues at coordinate 490,303 of NW_012117711.1, read as the reverse complement.
ATTTTGAATCTCTCAGTTTTTTAAATTGATACAAATACTTGTACATATTTATCAGATACATGTGATATTTTGTTACAGGAACAGACTATGCAATAATCAAGTTAGAGTATTTGGGGTGTCCATCATCTCAAGTATTTATCATTTATATGTGCTGGGAACATTTCAAGTTCTCTCTTCTAGTATTTTGAAATATACAATACATTGTTGTTAACTTTAGTCATCCTACTCTGCTATTGAGTATTATAACTTATTCCTTTTATCTGATTGTATGCTTGTACCCATGAATCAACCTCCCACAGATTCTTCCCACCCTTTGGCATCTATCCTTCTATTCTCTACTCTGTGAAATCAGCTTTTTACATATGAGTGAGAATATGCAATATTTGTCTTCCTGTGCCTGGCTTATTTCAACTAACATAATGGCCTCCAGTTCCATCCATGTTATGGCAAATGACATAATTCCATTATTTTTATGGCCAAATAGTATTACATTATGTATATATATACATGGCATTTTCTTGTTCATTTATCCATTGATGGACACACAGGTTAATTCTATGTCTTTGCTATTGTGAATGGTGCTGCAATAAACATGGGAGTGTAAGTATCCTCTTGATATACTGATTTCTTTCCCTTTGGATGAATACCCTAAAGTTGAATTTGAGGATGATAGGGTAGTTCTACTTTTAATTTCAAGAAAAGCTCCCCACTGTTTACCATAGTGGCTTCACTAATTTACATTCCTACCAACAGTCTATATGAGTTCCCTTTTCTCCATATCCCCACCAGCATCTGTTATATTTTGTTTTTAATAGTAGCTGTTCTACCTGGCTAAGATAACATTTCATTGTGATTTTGATTTTAATTTCCCAGATAATTAGTGTTATAGAGCATTTTTTCACATACATGTTGGCTGTGTGTATGTCTTCTTTTGAGAAATGTCTATTTATGTCATTTGCCCACTTTTTAGTGGGATGTTTTTTAACTGTTTGAGTTCCTTGTTTCCTTGTATATCCTGGATATTAGTCCCTTATTGGATGAATAGTTTGTAAATATTTTCCCTGATTCAACACGTTGTTTTTTTACTCTGTTGTTTCCTTTGCTGTGCAGAAGATTTTTAGTTTAATATAGTCCCATTTGTCTAATTGTGTTGCCTGTAAGTTTGAGTTCTTACTTATAAAACCTATGCCTAGATCAATATCCTGGATTGTTTCCCCTGTTTTCTTCTATAGGATTTTTAGTTTTGGGTCTTATGTTTAAGCCTTTAATCCATTTTGAGTTGCTTTCATATATGGTGAGAGATAGGGGTCTGGTTTTGTTCTTCTGCATATGGATATCCAGTTTTCTCAGCACCATTTATTAAAGAGTTGTTCATTCTTTAATACATGTTCTCGGTGCTTTTTTCAAAATTTGGTTGGCTATAAATATGTGAATCTATTATTGGGTTCTCTAATTTGTTATATTGGTTTATGTGTCTGTGTTGGTTATGATAGCCTGTAATATATTTGGAAGTCAGGTAGTGTAATGACTCCAACTTCGTTCTTTTTGCTCAGAATTACTTTGGTCATTTGGACTCTTTTTGGTTCCATAGAATTTTAAGAATTGTTTTCCCCATTTATGTAAAATACTTCATTGGTATTTTGATAGGAATTGCACTGAATCTGTAGATTGCTTTGGGCAGTATGGTTATTTTAACAATATTAATTCTTCCAGTCCATGAGCACGTCATGTCTTTCCATTTGTTTGTACTGTTGACTGTCCTTATTAGTGTTTTATAGTTTTGCTTGTAGAGGTTCTTTATAATATCTCCTTGATTATTTTTTTCTAGGTATGTTTTATAGTTATTGTAAAGGGGATTACCTTCTCAATTTCGTTCTCAGCTAGTTCATCTTTAGTGTACATAAATGCTACTGATTTTTGTATGATGATGTTGTATCCTGCATTTTTACTGAATTTATTTTTCAGAGCTACAGGACTTTTGGTGGTGTCTAGGTTTTTCTAGATATAAGATTATGTCATTTGCAAAGAGGAACAATGTGACTCTCTTTCTCAATTCAGATGCCTTTATTTATCTTGCCTGATAGCTCTGAAAAGGATTTTCAATACTACATTGAATAGGAGTGGTGAAAGTGGGCATTGTTGCCTTGTTTGAGTTACTAAGCAAAATGCTTTTAGGTTTTCCCTATCAGTATGATGTTAGCTGTGGATTATGGCCTTTATTTTGTTGAGTTATGCTCCTCGTGTGCCTAATTTGTTGAGAGTTTTTATCATGAAGGGACATCAAAAGCTTTTTATCAAAAGCTTTTCTTCTACATTTATTGAGATGGTCATATGGATTTTGTCCTCCATTCTGTTGATATGAGTCACATTTATTGATTTGCATATGTTGAACCATCCTTGCTTCCCTGGGATAAATCCCACTTGATCATGGTGTGTTATCCTCTTCCTGTGCTATTGGATTTACTTTGCTAGTATTTTCTTGAGGAGTTTTGTGTCTATGTTCCTCAGGGTTATTGGCCTATAGTTTTCTTTTCCTGTTGCATATTTTTCTGGGTTTAGTATCAAGCTAATTCTGGCCTCATTGAATGAGTTAGGGATAACTCCTTCCTCCTTCGCTTTTTGGGATAGTTTGAGGAGAACTTGTGTTAGTTTTTCTTGTAAGTTTGGTAGAAATCAGCAGTGAAGACATCCAGTCTTGGACTTTTCTTTGTTGGGAGAGTTTTTAGTTACAGATTCAATTTCGTTAATCAGTATTAGTCTGTTCAGGTTTTCTCTTTCTTCCTGATCCAATTGTCTATTATCTGAGTCCACAAGATATATAATAACAGGTGGCATGTTCATCCACATTTTAAACAGAAGGCTAGATATGTTAGACTTACCAAGAGATGCCTCCAAACAGGTCCTACACCTCTTGTTTTATCACTCATCCCAAACTTATCTGTAAGAGAGGTAGAGATTGGAAGGAGGTTGTTGAGGGGGGATTTTTAAGAAGATAACTGTTAGCCTACTAGGGTTGGGGAACTGAAGTGTTATTATTAGGGGAGAAAAGGGGTTCCTCCTTCCACTTTCCACCTCAAGTCATATAAGGGGTTTCATTGGGCCTTACTCTAGTGCCCAGTACTGCCATGGTACTAGAGTGGAGTGTGGAGAAAATACTTAATGAAGTGCTTGGCAGGCAGCCCCTGGAGTTTAGAGGGAACAGGGTTAGGAGGGCCACAATGGGCACAAGCTGCACTTTCACCAATGATGGGGCAAATTTTCAGTGTTTTTATTTTGACAAAGAGTACATGAAAAAAGCCATAGCAGAGCTGTCCTAAAGGATCCTAATAGGAAGACTGCCTTCTAGGGAAAGATAGGCCCAGCAGAAAGAGACTGTTTGGAAGGAAGTGGGGTACCATTACAGTGTGGGAGCTGAGAGAGTAATAATAAGTCAATTAAGGAATGTATTGTCTACAGTACTGGGGAGACCTTAGCAGAGAGATGTGTCAGGTAGCAATTCAATTCTTAAAAATATCCCATTTACTCTAGTATCATGGTAGCCAGTATTTGCACGTCTATCACAGTAAAGGTATAATGCACCAGCCAAGTAAGACCATTGGCTATCTCACCTTTTTTCTTTACCCTTACCCTATCACTATCCCATACCTATCCTAGAGAAGTCAGAGGGAGGCAACATAGTGATTGGAGGAAGAATATAAATGATGAATTGATGGGTGCTGACGAGTTGATGGGTGCAGCACACCAACATGGCACAAGTATACATATGTAACAAACCTGCACGTTATGCACATGTACCCTAGAACTTAAAGTATAATAAAAAATAAAAAAAATTTTAAAAAAAGAAAAGTATTGCAAAAGAATGAAAAAGAAATAGACTATGTCTTCCTTTCTCAGAGCTTATTTATAACATTTTGTGGCCAGACTCATGCTGGAACTGAGAGGAGCTTTAAATTAGATGAAAGTTAAAAATGTTTAATGTAAATTAGATTGCACTTTTGGTCATGTACCTAAATTTTTATTTCAGGAAAATTATTATTTCTTCATTAAACATCCTGTAAAGCTGTTAAGTATTAATCATTTGTTAGAAAATTTTATTTAAAAATTAACATAATTTTTAAAGATGACATATTTTTTAAAAGGTATGAAGAACATACATTGGAGAAAAGATGACCTTCTCCAATAAATGATTCTGCAAACATTAGATATCTATATGGAGAAGAATAAAACTAGACCCCTTTCTCTCACCATATACAAAAGTAAATCAAGATGGATTAAATTCCTAAACATAAGAACCAAAACTAAAAGTTCTATAGAGGAAAACAGAGGAAACAATCTAGGACATTGATCTAGGCAAAGATTTTATAACTAAGCCCCCAAAGCACAAACAACAAAAGAAACAATAGACTAATGGGACTACATTAAACTAAAAAGTTTATATTTCTGTGGGGTCGGTGGTGATATCGCCTTTATCTTTTTTTATTGCATCTAATTGATTCTTCTCTCTTTTCTTATTTATTAGTCTTGCTAGCAGTCTATCAATTTTATTGTTCTTTTCAAAAAACCAGCTCCTGGATTCATTGATTTTTGAAGGGTTTTTTGTGTCTCTATCTCCTTCAGTTCTGCTCTGATCTTAGTTATTTCTTGCATTCAGGACATAGGCATGGGCAAGGACTTCATGTCTAAAACACCAAAAGCAATGGCAACAAAAGCCAAAATTGACAAATGGGATCTCATTAAACTAAAGAGCTTCTGCACAGCAAAAGAAACTA
>NW_012117711.1:456380-485035 GCF_000951035.1 Colobus angolensis palliatus | reverse complement strand
TATACACCATGGAATACTATGCAGCCATAAAAAAGGATGAGTTCATGTCCTTTGTAGGGACATGGATGCAGCTGGAAACCATCATTCTCAGCAACCTATCTCAAGAATAGAAAACCAAACACCGCATGTTCTCACTCATAGGTGAGAATTTAACATTGAGAACACTTGGACACAGGAAGGGGAATATCACACACCAGGGCCTGTTGTGGGGTGAGGGGAGGGAGGAGGGATAGCATTAGGAGATATACCTAATGTAAATGACGAGTTAATAGGTACATCACACCAACATGGCACATGTATACATACGTAACAAACCTGCACATTGTGCACATGTACCCTAGAACTTAAAATGTAATAAAAATAAAAATTAAAAATAAAAACAAATGCAGGTGCAGGAGAATCCTTCTATTTCAGCCCTTCAACCAATGGGTCACAAAGTTCAGGATCCCAGAGTTCTCGAAAGAACCCCAGTTTCAACACAGGGGCTGAAGACAATGCAATTAACACCTAATATTGCTCAGCACTGTCTTGAAGTAAATAACCTGCAGAAACCTCAAAAAAAAACTAATAAAAAATAAAAAAATAAAATAAAATAAAAAGTTTCTGCACAACAAGGAAAAACCATCAACAGAGTGAAGAGACAACTGGTTGAATGGGAGAAAATATTTGCAAACTATACATCCAATAAGGGACTAATGTCCAGATATACAAGGAAATCAAATCAACAGTTAAAATAATAATAATAATAATAATTCCATTACAAAATGGGCAAAGGATCTCAATAGACATTTCTCAATAGAAGACATACAAATGGGCAGCACATATATTTAAAAATGTTCAACATCACTAATCATCAGCAAAATTCAAATAAAAACCACAATGAGATATTGTCTTACCACAAATAGAATGGCTATTACTAAAAAGACAAAAAATAACAGATGCTGGTGAGGATTTGGAGAAAAGGGAACTCATATACACTGTTGGTAGGAATGTACATTAGTGCAGCCACTATGGTAAACATTATGAAACTTTCTCAAAATCTAAAAGTAGAACTACCATACACTAAATACTCTGACTTGATCATTACATGTATATATTCATTATATACATGTGATTCAATTATACATGTATACACTAAATGTGTACAAATAAAAAATAAATAAAAATAGAACTACCATATAATCCAGCAATCCCACTATTAGTTATTGATAAAAAAGAAAATAAATCTGTATATCAAAGAGATACCTACACCTTTATGTTTATTGCAGCACTATTCACAATAGCAAAGATATGGAATCAACTTGGAGTCTATCAACAGAAAAATTGATAAAATGTTGGCTATATACACAATGGAATACCAGTCAGCCATAAAGATGGAAATCATGTCCTTTACAGCAACATGGATGGAGCTGAACATCATTATGCTAATTGAAATAAGCCAGGCACAGAGAAAAATCACATGTACTCACTCATATGTAAGAGCTATAAAAGTTAATCTAATGGAGGTAGATAGTAGAATGATTGTTACCAGAGGCTGAGAAGGGTGTGTGTATAGGAGTGGAGATGAGAAGTTAGTTAATGGGTACAAACATAGTTAGATAAAAAGAATAAGTTATAATATTTCACAGCCGAGTAGGGTGACTAAAGATAACAACAATATAATGTATATTTCAAAATAGCTAGAAGCGAGTACTCGAAATGTTCCCAACTAATAGAAATGACAAATATTTGAGCTGATGAATGTCCTCAATATTCTGACTTGATCATTACACATTGTAAGAGTGCAACAATATGTCACATGTACCCCATCCATAAATATGTGCAAATATTATGTATCAATAAAACTATTTTTAAAAAGGAAATTGAACTTACACCCTTATCATGAGTAAGTCCTATGCATACATTGTTTAAATAAATTGGAAAATGCCAGGCGCAGTACTACACTAGAATATTAGTCTATTTAGAGTCAGGCCATTCTGAGATTGAATGATACTGATAGAACTACCATATGATCCAGGAATTCCTTCTCTGGGTATACAGGCATACATTGAGAATAATGCAGGTTCAATTTCAGACTACCACAACAAATTGGATATTGGAATAAGCTGAGTCACACAAATGTTTTGGTTTGCCAGTGCATATAAAACTTATGCTTACACTAAAATGTATTCTATTAAGTGTTCCATAGCATTGTATATGAAAAAAATGTACATACTTTAATTAATAATTTGTGGCTAAAAATAATCTGAGCCTTCTGTGAGTCATCTTTTTGCTAGTGGAGGGTCTTTCCTCTATGTTGATGGCTGCTTACTGATCAGGGTGGTGGTTGCTGAATATTGGGGTGGCTGTGGCAATTTCTTAAAATAAGACAACAGGGAGGCATGCCACATTGATTGACTCTTTCATGAAAGGTTTCTCTGTAGTGTGAGATGTTATTTGATAGCATTTTACCCACAGTATTACGTCTTTCAAAATTGGAGTAAATCTTCCCAAAATCTGCTGCCTTACCAACTATGTTTATGGAATTTTCTAAATTCTTTGTTGTCATTTCAATAATTTCACAGCATTTTTGCCAGGAATAAATTCAATTTAAAAAAAAAAAAAAAGCTCACCTCTTTTTCTCATCCATTAAAAGCAACTCTTCATTTGTTAAATTTATGTCATGAGATTGTGGCAATTTTGTCACATCTTCAGGTTCCACTTCTAATTCTAATTATCTTGTTAACTTCACCACATGTTCAAATACTTCCTCCACTGATATCTTGAATCCTCAAAATCATCTACAAGGACAGGAATCAACTTCTTCAAGACTCCTGTTAAGTTGATATTTTGATCACTTCTCATAAACCATGGATGTTCTTAATGGAATCTATAATGGTAAATCCTTTTCAGAAGGTTTTCAAATTACTTTGTCCAGATCCATTCAAAGAATCACCATCATTGGCAGCTATGGCCTTACAATACTTATTTCTTAAGCAATATTGTTTGAAATTGCTTAATCCATGAGCTGCAGAGTGGATGTTGTTAGCAGTTATGAAAACAATATTAATCTCCTTGTATATCTCCATCAGAGCTCTCCGGTGATAAGGTGCATTGTCAATGAGCACCAATATTTTGAAAGAAATTTTTTATTCTGAGCAGTAAGTCTCAAGAGTGGGCTTCAAATATTTAATAAACCATGCTGCATACAGATAAGCTGTCATCCAGAACAGGAAGAGTAGACTGAGAATAATTCTTAAGGGCCTTATGATTTTCCAAGTGATGAGTTAACACTGACTTCAATTTAATGTCGCCAGCTACATTAGCCCCTAACAAGATTGTTAGCCTCTCCTTCGAATCTTTGAAGCCAGGCATTGACTTCTCTTATCTGGCTGTGAAAGTCTTACATGGTATGATCTTCCAATATAATGCTGTTTTGTCTCCACTGAAAATCTATTGTTTAATGTAGTCACCTTCATCAATGATCCTAGCTCTTCTGGATAACTTGCTGCAGCTTCTCTATCATCTCTTGCTATTTCACCTTGCACTTTTATGTTATGGAGACAGTTTCTTTCCTTAAGCCTCTGCTAGCTTCCAGCTTTTCTTCTGCAGCTTCTTCACCTCTCTTACCCTTCATAAAATTGAAGAGTGTTAGGACCTTGCTCTAAATTAGTCTTTGACTGAAGGGAATGTTGTGACTTGACCTTCTATCCAGACCATTAAAACTATCACCATATCAGAAATAAAATTGTTTCACATTCTTATTATTCATGTGTTCATTGGAGTAGCACTTTTAGTTTTCTTTAATAACTTTTTCTCTACATTCACATCTTGGCTAATTATTTGGCACAAGAGGCCTAACTTTCAGCCTGTCTTGGTTTTGGACATGCCTTCCTTACTAAACTTAATCATTTCTAGCATTTGATTACAAGTGTAACTCTTCCTTTCACTTGAACACTTACAGGCCATTGTAGAGTTATTAATTGGACTAATTTAAATAGTGTTGTGTCTCAGGGAATAGGAAGGCCTGAGGAGAGGGAGAGAAATGAGGGAGCAACCAGTCGGTGGAGCACTCAGAACACACATAACATTTATTAATGAAGTTTACCATCTTATTTGGGTGTGGTTCATGGCCCCCCAGAATAATTTTAATAGTAACATCATAGAACATCAAAGATGATCTATGGTCACATAGACCATCATGACAGATATAATAATGAGGAAAATGTTGGAAATATTGAGAGAATTACAAAAATGTGATGCAGAGATGTGAAGTGAGCACAAACTGTTGGAAAAAAATGGTGCCAACAGACTTGCTTGATACAGGGTTGTCACAAACCTTCAATTTGTCAAAAATGCAATTATCTATAAAGTACAATAAATTGAAGTGTGATAAAATGAGGTATGTCTATATACTTGATTAAGGTAAAATCATTACTCTGTACTTCTATGTTCATTGGAGCATTGTTCACAATAGCCAAGATAGGACAACAATTTAAGTGTCCGCTGATGAATGAATGAATAAAGGAAATGTGGTAAATGTATGCAATGAAATATTATTCAGCTGTAAAAAGAGGAGATTCTACCATTATCCACAACACGGATGGACAAAATGGATGTTATGCTCAGTGAAATAAGCCAGACACAGAATGAAAAATAACATATTATCTCACTTGTACGTATAATATTTTTAAAAAATAAAGGTCAAATATATGGAGATAGAGAATAAAGCAGTGATTACCAGGGGTCAGGTGGAGCAAGAGGAAATGTATTCCAAAGGATATAAAGTAGTAGATCTATAGAAGGAACAAGTTCAAAGATCTAATGTACAACATGAGGACTACAGTTAATAAAATTTCATTGTATTAGGGATTTCTGTTAAATAAGCACATTTTCATCACCTTTCTCACAGGAAAAATAACTATGTGAGATAATAGACATATTAATTTGCTCCACTATAGTAACAACTTTACTATCTTTATGTATCCCATAACATCTTGTTGTAAATCTCAAATATACACAATATAATTTATTTTTTAAAAAATCATCCTTCTGCCAGTATCTTGTTCTGGACTGAAGATAAAGTAGGCCTCTGAACCTCAGCTTCCACATCTGTAAAATAAGGACAATAGCAACTATCTCAGTGGAGTTCTAAGGATAAATTGAGATAATATATTAGGTTGAACTATATGCTGTTTATGCAGATCAACAATGGTCAAACACAGCAATTTTATATCTTCAATCTAATATATAGAGAACAGTGTCTAGCATCTGCATAAGATCAATAAAGAGTGATTATTATGATTTTTTTAAATGACAGGGCATATTAAAGAATGTTGGTCTGTAAAGTACATGCATGAAACGCACTTAATTTTTAAAAAGTTCCTAACCACCCTAGAGTATAAGAAATGTTCCTCATCTCATGTGAGAGTCATTGTTAAAATTTGACATGCACATTGGCATTACATGAAATATTTGAATGATTAGGTTTTGTGGGAATTGGGAGATTATCATATTTCAGCATTTTCTTTCAGACCTCCTAACCTTCTTATCAAGTGGGATTGTATAGTTTCCCACAGGTAGTTATTAACAGTTACAATGAAATTCTTTGATACCCTTTTGATATTCCAATTTGCACTAATAGAGGACAAGGTCAGCAGCTCCATCAAGAGTATAAATGCACAGCCTATTGAGTAGACTTGAGGAGTCTTTTTGGTTCACCCTTCATAGGTATGAAGGTGTTTCCACAGTTATTGGTTTTGTTACTTTGTTACTTAGAAGTTTATTTTTACATAAAAAATGCACAGACCATAATGTCAACTTTTCACTAATTCTTTCCATAACTACATTTTTATTAGCTACACATATCTATAAGTTATTGTGCTTTTTCTGCATTTTATCATCACTGAGTAAATGAGTTCTGCTCCTGAATCTAAATTAAATATGTTGATCAAATAAAATATTTTTATCCATGGAATACAAGTAAAACCTATTAATTTGGGAGAGAGCTAAAAATGTTTCTACCATATCAAGCATTTCTATAAAATCATTCAGAACTTCAGGAGTGTTAGATAGTACTTCATCTTGTAAGACATATTTGATAAGAAACCAACATTATGGATAAACTGTTTATAGGAAGAGCATGTACCATGAAACGAGAACAAAATCTCAAATACACATAAGCTAAGACCATGGGATAAAAAGATTATTTTTAGCTGCTCCTCTGTCTCTCTGTCAAAAAAGTAAACAAACCAAAACCCCTTCTCTGCCATTATATGGAAAAAACACATTAATTCAGTATATGCTTATTCAAAATAGTGCAGAACAAAAATAATCTTCCTCAACAAACTATATGTAATGTAAATCTAAACCTGGTCAATACAAAGTCAAATTAATAAGACTGCCCTCCTTGTGAATATGCTTCTTTTTCGGGTTTTCTTTATTAAAGATAGTTCAATGCTCTCCGGGTAATGTGTTTATTGGGCACAGTGCTGAATTAGCCATTATATTGGAGAAATCATGGTGAATTCGAGAGCCACGGAAAATTACTTCACAAACTTTTCTATTACTTTATTCCGAATAGCTTTAAACTGTAAATTTTGGTTTAAAAGCACTCTTAGGTAGCAAATAAGCTATTAGGTGTCCTCAGAACCTTGTCAAACCTTCTGCCCAATGGTTCTCAACCTTGGGCACACATTAGAACCAACTGGGAAAATTTTTAAAGCCCTATGTCTAGCCCACACCCCACACCAATTACTCAGAATCTTTAGGGTTGGGCCTGGAAATCATATTTTTAAAGCTCCCTGTGTGATGTTAATATGAAACAAGTTTGAGAATCAGAAATCTAGCCCCATTAATCAGTATAACAACATATGTGGCTCATAAACTGGTTCTGAAACAAATTTTTGTATTATTTTTTGGCCAAGACAACACTTGGATAATTTTCTGGAATCCCAAGTTGACATACTTTAAAGACCAATGTTTATTAGCATGTGCATTGTTAATGAAATTGGTCGCATTACTTTTATTCCTTTCTCATACATAAAGTAAGGGTTTTCAAACACTTCATTAAAAGAGGGGTAAAACTTGTGAAAGGATAAAGACATTCAGAAATACTCTATTCTCTTTACTATATTTCCATTCAGATTCTTAAGTTAGAAAACCCATGGTATTGAAAAGGCTGATTTCTAAAATATGCTATTAATTTAGGTAGTGAAGGCTGGTTGTAACAGAGAGAGAAGTATTTTGTAAATAGGTGACTCAATTTTTATCTGCTCCAACAATGATATTCTATTTCTCATTCAAAAACTGATGACATCTCTCAGCATAAAAAATAATGACACCATGTCAACAACTGCAGAAGCCAGATCTTACACTCTAGAGAGAATCAAGTCAGAAAATAAAGAAGTATGTTATATTATTTTACATAAAGGAATCCATTTATTTATTCTTTTCAATTCTGAAAAAAACACCAGAGGTCACAATAGGCTAAATTTTTCTTACGTAAAGAGGAAGCAGGTTTAAATTTTCAAACTGATATTTAATCATTTCTTTCTCACGTGTTAAAAGTATGATAGCTAACTCTGAAGCAACAAAGAAAACTGATACACATAGAGGAGTTTAAATCATCAAAAGACCTGTTGAACAAAATGAACTTTCATATTTCTGCCAACCCAAAGGAGCCACAATTCCAAAGAAAAATATTCAGACATTCATCCTAGCAACGTAAATAAACTGTAATGTTATTTTCCACATGTAGTTTTGTATTAAAATTTTACCTTATGCCAGTTTCAATGCTACTTGAGTCTCTGGATAATGTCAAACTAGGTAATAAATTATACATATTTGCCTTTAGTGGAAATCACCTTTTCCCAAACAAACTTGGACTTACAAACTGTTATAAAGTTTAATCAAGTATACCAAAGTATAATCAAACTCCTGTGACAGTTTAAAGAAATGGCTCTTAACCTGAGGGTCATAGATGAGGTTCTAGGGATCATCACACAAAATTGTAATGAAATTTTTTCTGGGATAGAGGTCTATAGGTTTCATAAGATTTTTTTAAGGAGTCTGTGAACCTAATAAGATGAAAAATACTGATCTATAGTGCCCCACCTAGAGTATTCAGTGGTCAAAGCAAAATCTGCTCAGGTCAGATTTAAGTACCAGAAACGTCAGGATTTACTCTATGAGTTAAGAGACAGGAGTCAACAACTAGTTTAGGTAGAGAAGACTTGAGTTCCGGTATTTAGCCTTGCCCTATTTCTGGGTGGAAAAACTGTTAGGACTTTATCTGCTGCAGGTCCAAAGGTAGGGACTTCAGGAAAGTATGCAGATAAAAAATTGGGAGAGGTCTAGATACCATGGGCATAACAAGGCAGTAGTAATGATTAAATACATATTTTTTCATATTTCCCTTGAAAGAAAAATCTATTATTCATATTTGCAGTTTGTAGCTGTTCCCTTGGATCAATTTCAGATCTGTTTCAAGCAAAATCATTTCAATAAAATCAATCCAAAGTTATGATAGTCCTTTTTAATACATAAATGTATCTGTATTGTCACTAATCATTTAATAAATGTTCACATTGTTTTAAGTATTCTAGAGAACTAATGTAGACATGGTCCTGCAAGGGATCTCTTGTTGCTAATGGAAGGGTAGATTGATTTCATTGTTTAATTGATTATTAAGTGCCCAGCTAATACAGTTATAAGCATTTTAGAAATTCATGAATGATTGATAAATAACTTTGCACATTATAGTTATGATAATTAAACGGAAAAAAAAGCATTTGATTTCATTTTAGCTTGTTTGATATGTAGCGTCATTGTACCTGAGGAAGGTGCTCTGCATTCTACTTTAATATGCAATTTTCAACTCATACATGTTAAAGAGATTTTGGATCTGGATAGTTAATATATATCCTGCCACATAAGCATAACCTATTCTGATATTACGCACCAAATTCCTTTATCTTTTCTACCCATATTTTATCAGTTTTTGCTTTATTTTTCCCAAAAGCTAAAGATCATCTTAGGCATATACTCAAAAAATATATACCCCATATACCTATCCCTGGGATTAAAAGATTGCTCTCAGGAATGATACTAATTGAGACTTCAGAGTTAATACTGACTTGGGATTTTAGAAGAGAATACCTTATTAAAAATAAAAAATAATGTTTTCTGCATCATATTAAAATATAAGTCGCATTATCAAGTTGATGCATTTAAAACATGAAAATAATGTAATGAAATGTATCTCTCTAGAGCAATGGATGGAAAGCAAAATAAATCTGGAATCAGAAACATGTTTCTATATCTTAAGCCTCCACCTTGTGTTTGAAAAGTTTAATTCTTTTGACTCTTGTAACTGAACAAGCATTTGAGCAAATCAACCAAGCCCCATGGCTGTGAAATCGGCCACCATTCATGGGTCATTTATTCCATGGGTTTGATGGCAAGATATGGTACTTTGAACAGTAGTCCATTTCTTCTTGCTAATATCCTTAAAAAAATCAAGAACCACCTAGGCTGTATCTCTCTTACAACCTTCTTTCATAAAACTGAAGAGGATAAGAAATTTGTTCCTTAGACTCCATGCAGCCAGGCAAAGCAATTCCATTTGAAGCTATTCCATTTGAAAGTTTCCTTTCCTTCAATATGCTATTTTGAAATATTTAACGAGTCTGAACATTCTTCTGAAATGTATTAACATTCTTCTGGCCATATGATCTTGCAAAAATTATTTAACTTTATTGGTGTCAGTGTCTTCATCTTTAAAACGGGTATGCTAATGCCTACACCTTTAAAAGTAATAAGTATTCAATGAGGTTGAGGCATGTAAAGGTGCTATTCCAAATGCCTATCACATAATAAGCATTCTAAAGATTGGAACTATTAATAATTTACTATTAGTTAATAAAAATGAGCAATAGAATTCTAAAAGCATGCCAAGATATGTTCAAATATAATGAGTATTTTTACATATGATTTAGAGATTTATTGGCATTAGAAGAATTGGAAAAAATGAGAATAATCTGGCACCTTTCTATATTAAAATTCTTCACTTTTTACCCATATTGTTCATTTTTAAGGTAAATTTAAATTTACCTTAAGTTTAAAATTTTAAATAGTAGTAAAACAATCAGAGAAGAGAATAGTGTATATACTCAATTGCCAAATAAATTTTAGGAATTTAGAGGGTGAAAAAATCACCCCCTAAAGAAGAATCTTTGTATTTCCTTCCCTGACAGAACCAGTGCACATGACTCATTTAGCCATTTGTTTAATTCTTGTATAGAACTTTCTCCCCCATATAGACTCTTCACTGATTTTCATTTAAGACACTTAGAGGCTCAGCCAGGAGCAGACTGTTTCCTTATTTTATTTTATTTTATTATTTTATTTTATTTTGAGATGGAGTCTCACTCTGTCGCCCAGGCTGCAGTGCAATGGTGTGATCTCGCTCACTACAACCTCTGCCTCCCAAGTTCAAGCGATTCTCCTGCCTCAGCCTTCTCAGTAGCTGGGATTACAGGTGCCTGCCACAATGCCCGGCTAATTTTGTATTTTTAGTAGAGACAGGGTTTCACCATGTTGGCCAGGCTTGAACTGCTGACCTCAAATGATCCGCCCGCCTCGGCCTCCCAAAGTGCTGGGATTACAGGTGTGAGCCACCGCGCCCAGGCTGTGTTTCCTTTCAAAGGAACATGCCCAGTTGGAACTCCCCAATTTCCTCTGTCCATGTATTCACGTATTCATGTATTTGTCAAATAACTATCTTTTATAAAGTCCCTACTCTGTACCAGGCAGACATTGTACTAAATCTTTAGAACACACTTGTTGATAACATAACCCATGTAAAGAAACTATGGAGGAGCAAGATGGCAGGGTAAGAAGTCCTTGTCCTTGTTTTCCACAGAAACACCAATAAAACAATGAAATTCAGGCCGAAATATCTTTATGAGAAATCCAAAATCCAGTTAAAAGAATTAAAGAACCCAAGATGAGCAAAAAGAAGCTCTCCCTATATTTGAATTAGGTATCACTTCTCAAGATACTACTCTCTTCTCACATAAAGAGGCACATTAAGTTTCCTCCAATTCACTCATTACTTACTAGATGGAAACAGGCAAGTTATGGAGGGTGGGAGGGAGGAATTTAACCTTTGTGTTCTTTTCATCTCCTATATAATTCTAGAGGAGCAATACTTTAAGTAGGTCTATCCCCTCCCCTAGAGAGCTGTCACTCAACTTCCCCAGGTGCAGGTTGTTGAGGGGAAGATCAATGTTCAGGATTATTATTCTAGCTACCTGAGCTGATTTATTTGAAAATTTAATCAGAATTATTTCATTATTTGGTTTGTTTGTCTGTTTGTTTAAATAACACCTGTCTGGCAGTTGTCACAACCCACTCAGACCTTTTTATTTAGAAATAAGGATAAACCACTGCAATTCAGCCAGAATATTTCCAAAGAGAAACTATTGCTGATAAATGTTGTGCATGTCATAATTATATAAGGTAGCCATGGCCCAGAGCGCCATCATTTTTTAAAAGGCTGTTTTAAAAGACAGTTTCCAGAGAGCAAGACAGGTTTCCAGACAAAAAACCCAAATCAGGATAGCCACTTTCCTTTCAAGGAACAAAAGAGAAATTTCTCTGGTGTTTCAAACATAGCTAAAAGCTGTCACAAGTCCAATTGAAAAGCAAATTTTGCACAAATTGTGTTAGCCCAAGCAATCAATTTCAAAAGCCCACTCCCTCTTCTTCTAAAAGCAGTTAAGCTGTCAACTGCCTTTTGTTCCATTATTCTTAGGTGAAAGCATTTGCATTAATAGCAATATTTTCAGTAAAAGTTATCCCTATATAGATTTCTGAAATCCTTAAGTTTGCTGTTTCACATTGCACTTTGAAGAAAAGACATCAGTTAACAAGCCTAACAAATGTCACTTTGGAGAACAGTTGCAGTCTGGTGAAACACAGACTGCTCAGAGGCCCCAGCAGAAAGAGCTCAGACTGCGTGTTCAGATCCCTGAGTATTACCAGCTAAGAATCCATTTTCCCAATAGGTGAATAGAGTAGAAATATGCTTTCTCTACAAAGAGTACTTATAGCCAAGAGTCAGAGAGCCAGTCCAATGTGTTAGAGTCAGGACATTCATTTGACTCATCACTACAGTAGATGACAGGACAGGCACTTATCATAGCTCATTCTGGCTGGAGAGACTCCTTGAAGCCATGCAGAAGGGAAAATATGAGTGAGGAATAATCGCCAGATTCACAAAAATATATTATAGAACATATATCAGTCTTCATACTTTTAACGGTGAGGAACAGAATACAGAACGCAGAAACTAATCCATACACCTACACATTCAGCAATTTGTCTCACACATTCTTTCACATTCAGTAATTTGTCTCACCACAAGCCCATCCATTCCAAGCTCCATTTTCAGAGATGAGGAAAGTTATGTTCTAAAGTTGACCTGCACTTTGTATGTAACGTTATCATAGTCCACAAAACACTGTGAGATCTTTGAGGGCAGAGATCCAGTTTTTTAATTTTTTAATTTTTAATTTTTGCAGGCACATATTAGGTTTGTATACTTATAGGGCGGATGAGATGTTTTGATAAAGGTATGCAATGTGAAATAAGCACATCATGGAGAATGGGGTATTCTAACCCCTCAAGCATTCATTCTTTGAGTTACAAACAATCCTATTACACCCTATTAGTTACTACAAAATGTTCAATTCAATTATCATGGACTATAGTCACCCTGGTGTGCTATCGAATACAAGGACTTATTCATTCTAACTTTTCTTTTCTTTTTTTTTTTTTTGCAGTACTCACTAACCATTCACACCTTCATTAAGCCCCCTACTACCCTTCCCAGCTTCTGGTAACCATCCTTCACTCTCTTTGTCCGAGTTTAACTGCTTTGATTTTCAGATACTACAAATAAGTGAGAAAGTGAAGTAAGCCAGTTTAGTCTTTATGTAACTTCACTTAACATAATGATCTCCAGTTCCATCCATGTTGTTACAAATGACAGGATCTCGTTTTTTATGGCCAAATAGTAGTCCATTGTAGATAACTACCACATTTTCTTTATCCATTCATCTGTTGATGCACACTTAGGTTGCTGCCAAATCTTAGCTATTGTAAAGATTGCTGTAACCAATATATAGGGTGCAGATATATCTTCAATATACTGATTTCCTTTATTTGGGGTATATGCCCAGAAGTAGAATTGCCAGATCCCATGGTAGCTCAATTTTTAGTTTTTTGAGGAACCTCCAAACCGCTTTCCATAGTGGTTGTACTGATTTACATGCCCACCAACAGTGTGCAAGGGTTCCCTTTTCACCACATCCCTGACAGCGTTTGTTACTGCCTGTCTTTTGGATAAAAGCCATTTTAACAGCGGTGAGATCATATCTCATTGTAGTCTTGATTTGCATTCCTCTGATGATCAATGATACTGAGTACTTTTTCATATGCATGTTTTGCATTTCTATGTCTTCTGTTAAGAAATGTCTATTTAGATCTTTTGCCCATTTTTTTGATCAACTTAGATTTTTCCCTATAGAGTTGTTTGAGCTCCTTATATATTCTGGTGATTAATCTTTTGTCAAATGGATAGTTTGCAAATATTTTCTCCCATTCTGTGGGTTGTCTCTTCACTTTGTGATTGTATCATTTGCTGTACAGAAGCTTATTAACCTGCTGTGATCCCATTTGTATAATTTTGCTTTGGCTGCCTATGCTTGTGGTGTACTGCTCAAGAAATATTTGCCCAGACCAATGTCCTGGATAATTTTCCCTATGTTTTCTTGTAGTAGTTTCAAGGTATGAGGTCATAGATTTAAGTATTTCATTCATTTTGATTTGAATTTTGTATATGGCAGGAGATAGAGGTCTACTTTCATCCTCGTACATATGGACATCCAGTTTTCCCATCACTATTTATTGAACAGACTAATTTTCCCAGTGTATGTTCTTGCAACTTCTGTCAAAAATGAGTTCACTGGAGGTGTGTGAATTTGTTTCTGGGTTCTCTATTCTGTTCCATTTGTCTGTTTGCCTGTTTTATGCCAATACCATGCTGTTTTGGTTACTATAGCTCTGTCTGTAGCATAATTTGAAGTCAGGCAATGTGATTGCTCCAGTTTTTTCTTTTTGCTTAGGATAGATTTGGCTATTCTGGGCCTTTTGTGGTTCTATATACATTTTAGGAAAAATTTTTTTCTATTTCTATAAATAATGTCGTTTGTATTTTGATAGGGATGGCATTGAATCTGTTGATGCTTTGGGTACTATGAACATTTTAACAATATTGATTTTTCCAATCCATGAAAATGAAATATTTCTCCACTTTTTGGTGTCCTCTCAAATTTCTTTCATCAGTGTTTTATAGTTCTCCCTATAGAGATTTTTCACTTCTTTTGTGAAGTTAATTCCTAGGTATTTAATTTTATGTGTGGTTACTGTAAATGGGATTACCTTTTTATTTCTTTTCACATTGTTCACTGTTGGCATGTAGAAATGCTACTGATTTTTGTATGCTGATACTGTATCCTGCAGCTTTACTGAATTTGTTTATCAGTTCTAATACTTTTCCTCTTCAATTTGGATGCCGTTTATTTCTTTCTCTTGTCTGACTGCTCTATTGTGGACTTCCAGTACTATGTTGAATATCAGTAGTGTTAGTGAGCATCCTTGTCGTGTTCCAGATCTTAGAGGAAAGGCTTTCGGTTTTTCCACATTCAGTATGATACTATCTGTGGGTCTGTCACATATGGCTTTTATTATGTTGAGGTACATTCCTTCTATCCTCAGTTTTTTGAGAGTTTTTTATCATGAGGGGATGTTGAATTTTATCAAATGCTTTTTTAGCATCAATTGAAGTGATCATATAGGATTTTTCCTTCATTCTGTTGATATGATGTATCACATTGATTGATTTGCATATGTAGAACCACCCTTGCATCCCAGGAATACATCCCACTTGGTCATGATGAATGATCTAATGTATTGTTCAATTCTGTTTGCTAATATTTTGTTGAGGAATTTTGCATCAATATTCATCAGAGACATTGGCCTGTAGTTTTCTTTTTTTGATATGTCTTTGTCTGGT
The DNA here is from genome assembly GCF_000951035.1 of Colobus angolensis palliatus. Classification (NCBI taxonomy): domain Eukaryota; kingdom Metazoa; phylum Chordata; class Mammalia; order Primates; family Cercopithecidae; genus Colobus; species Colobus angolensis. The sequence continues at coordinate 469,914 of NW_012117711.1, read as the reverse complement.
TTTGGTATCAGGGTAATACTGGCCCTATAGAATGAATTTGAGTATTTCTTCCTCCTCTATTTTTTGGAACAGTTTGAGTAGGATTTGTATTAGTACTTCGTTAAATGTTTTGTGGAATTCATCAGTGAAGCCATCGGGTCCCGGGCTTCTTTTTTTTTTTTTTCTGGGAGATTTTTGTTATGGCTTCCATCTCATTACTTGGTATTGGACTGTTCAGGATTTGAATTTCTTTCTGGTTCAATGTTGGTAGGTTAAATGTGTCTATAAATCTGTCCATTACTACAACACTTTCCAATTTATTGGCTTAGAGTTTCTCAGACTAACCACTAATGGTGCTCTGAGTTTCTGCAGTATCAGTCATAATGTCTCCTTTTTAATTTCTGATTTTATTTATTTAGATCTTCTCTCTTTTTTTCCTAGTTATTTTTGCTAAAGGTTTGTCGATTTTGTTTAAGTTCAAAAAGAAACCCAACTTTTTGTTTTATTGATCTTTTGTATTGTTTTCTTCATTTCAATTTTATTTACATCAGCTCTGATCTTTATTATTTCTTGTCTTGTACTGATTTTTTGTTTGGTTTGCTCTTGCTTTTCTACTTCTTTAAGAAGAATCATAAGGTTGTTTATTTGAAGTTTATCTTCTTTTTTGATGTAGGCACTTATAGCTGTAAAATTCCTTTTCAGTACTGTTTTTGCTGTATCCCACAGGTTTCAGCATGTTATGCTTCTATTATCATATTTTCAAGAAATTTTTTCAATTTTCTTCTTCATTGGCCCACCAGTCATTCAGGAGCATATTGTTTAATTTCCATGTATTTGCATCATTTCAAAAATTTCTTGTTATCAATTTCTAGATTTATGTCCTTTTAGTCAGAGAAGATGTGTCATATTATTTCAAATGTTTTGAATGTTTTAAGACTTGTTTTGTGATCTAACCTACAGTACATCCTGGAGAACAATCCATGTGTTAAGAAAAAGAATGTGTATTCTGCAGCCTTTGGATGATATGTTCTGTAATTATCTATTAGATCCATTTTGTCTACATTGCAGATTAAATCTGATGTTTCTTTTTTTTTTCCGTCTGGAAGATCTGTCCAACGTTGAAAGTGTTATGCAGAAATTTCCAGCTATTATTGTATTTGGCCCTATCTCTCTCTTTATCTCTAATAACATTTCTTTATATATCTGGCTGCTCCCGTGTTGGGTGCATATATATTTAAAATTTTTGTATCCTTTTGCCAAATGGATCATTTTATCATTATATAGCGGCATTCTTTGTCTCTTCTTACACTTTTTAATCTTGAAATCTATTTTGTCTGATATAAGTGTAGTGACTCCTGGTCTTTCTTGATTTCCATTGGCATGGAATATCTTTTTCCAATCCTTTATTTTCAGTCTAAGTGTGTCTTTGTAGGTGAAGTGTGTTTCCTGTAGGCAAGAGATCAATGGGTCTTGTTTTTTCATCCATTCAGCTCATCTGTATCATTTAATTGGAGAGTTTAGTCCATTTACATCTAATGTTATTATTGATAAGAACATACTCCTGCCATTTTGTTATTTAATTTCTGGTTTTCTCTTCCTTTTTCTTTCCTTCCTGTCTTCCTTTACTGAAGGTGATTTTCTCTGTAGATATGATTTAATTTCTTGCTTTCTATTTTTTGCATCTCCTTTGTATGTTTTTTGGTTTGAGTTCACTATGAGGCTTGCAAATACTATCTTATCATCCAATGTTTTAACCTGATTACAATGTAACGCTAATTACATAAACAAACAAAAAACCTGAAAAAAAATGCTATGCCTTAAACTCTTATCCCTGCTTTTTAACTTTTTGTTGTCTCTATTTATATCTTATTGTACTATGTTTTGAAAAGTTGTTGTAGTTATTAGTTTTGACTGGTTCATCATTTATTCTTTCTATTTAGAATAAGAGTAGTTTGCACATCACAGTTACAGTGTTATAACATTCTGTGTTTTCCTGTGTACTTACTAGTACCAGTGAGTTTTGTACCTTCAGGTGATTATTTATCGTTCATTACTATCACTTTCTTTCTGATTGAAGTACTCCCTATAGCATTTCTTGTGGATAGATCTGATGTTGATGAAGTCCACCAGCTTTTGTCTGGGGAAGTCTTTATTTCTCCTTCATGCTTGAAGTGTAATTTTGTCAGAAATACTATTCTAGGGTTAAAGGTTTTTCCATTTAGCACTTTAAATATATCATGCCACTCTCTCCTGGATTTTAAGATTTCTACTGAAAAGTTGGCTGCTAGACCTAGTAGAGCTCTATTTTATGTTATTTGTTTCCTTTCTTTTGCTGCTTTTATGACCCTTTGTTTAATCTTGATCTTTGGGAGTTTCATTATTAACTACTTTGAGAGTCTTCTTTGGGGTAAATCTGCTTGGTGTTCTATAACCTTTTGTACTTGGATATTGGAATCTTTCCTCATGTTTGGGAAGTTCTTTGCTATTATCCCTTTGAATAAACTTTCTACCCCTATTTCTTCCTCTACCTCCTGTTTAAGGAAAATATCTCTTAGATTTGTCCCTTTGAGGCTATTTTGTAGATCCTGTAGGCATGCTTCATGGTTTTTTATTCTTTCTTCTTTTGTCTCCTCTGTGTTTTCACAAATAGTCTGTCTTCAAGCTCACTATATTTTTCTTCTGCTTCATCAATTCTGACATTAAAGAACTCTTATGCAGTTTTCCATATGCCAGTTGCTGTTTTCTGCTGCACAATATGTTTGATTCATTTTAATTATTTATATCTCTTTGTTAAATGTATCTGATAGAATTCTGAATTCCTTCTTTGTGTTATCTTCCATTTCTTTGTGTTTCCTCGGTACAGCTATTTTGAATTCTCTGTCTGAAATCTCACATATTTCTATTTCTCCAGGATTGGTCCCTTGTGCTGTATTTGGTTCATTTGGTGAGGTTGTTTTCTTGCATGATGTTGATGCTATTGTCTGGGCATTGAAGAGCTAGGTATTTATTGTAGTCTTCACTGTCTGGGCTTATTTGTAGACATCATTTTTGGGAAGGCTTTCCAGATATTTGAAAGGACCTGACTGTTGTGACTTAACCTGTATCTGCTTTAGAGGGCAACCCAGTAACACTGTGGTTCTTGTGGAATTGTAGAAGTAACTGCCTTGATGGTCTTAGACAAAATCAATGAGAATTCTCTGGGTTACCAGGCAGTGACTATTTTTCTCTTCCATTACTTCCTGCCAAACAAACAGAGTCTCTCTCCTCTGTCTCTCTCTCTCTCTCTGTTCTGAGCCACCTAAAACTGGGTGTGGAGTAACACAAGCATCCCAGTGGCCCCCATTACTATGACTGTGCTGGATCAGACCCAAAGTCAGCACAGGACTGGGTCTCACCCAAGGCCTGCTATAACCTCTCTATGACTACTGCTTATGTTCTCTCTAGACCCTGGGGCTCTACAATCAGTTGGTGGCAAAGCCAGCCAGGCCTGTGTTCTTCCCTTCAGGGTGGTGAGGTCCCCCAGGTCTCAGGTGGATCCAGAAGAGCTGCCCCAGATGACAAGCTCTCATCTGGGAGTCATGGCCTAGATTAAAAAACCTTAGAAGTCTACCTAGTGTTCTATTGTATTGCAGCTGAGCTGGCACTCAAACCACAAGATGCAGTACTTCCCATTCTGCCCTCTCCTTTCCAAAGGCAGAAAAGCCTTACCCTGTAGCCACTGCCACCACAGGCCATGAGAAGTACTGCCAGACTACCCTAGATGTTCTCTTAAGGTTCAAGTCAGTTTATGGTAGATGCTGCTTGGCCTGGGTATCATCATTCAGGGCAGTGTGATCCCCACTCCCTGCCCCAGGGAATGTCCCAAAATGCCATCCAAGAGTCAAATCCCAGAATCCACTCCTCCCTGCAAAATGAATGTGATCTCTCACCACAAATGAGTTTGATCTATTTCTCTCTCTCTCTCTCTCTCTCTCTCTCTCTGTCTGAATAGTATGGCCCTACGCTTCTATCTATTAACCTCTTTAACAGGCCTTGCATTAGAGTTATATGAGTATTTATACCAAAATGTTAGATTAAAAATTACTTGATGAAAAGAACTGGGTATTAATCATCTTTGTATTCCACAGAACCTATTGAGTACAAAATAAATGACAAAAAGATCATTGTTTAATTGGATGACTATGGGTGCAACAATAAACTCAACCATTAGCTACTATTTAACCTCAACTTCTCATATTTTAGATTTGTCAGACTTTTGTAGTTCTCTAATTTTTCACTGCCACTGTATCTATCTCTTATTGTAAGCTAAGAAGACAGAAAAAGAAAAATTAAAAACATGATCCAACATTTGCAGTTTGCATCATTATCTTTCTTTTTCTAATCAAGAGATTTTCTTTTTAACATGTTTAATTCTGCCTCCTGGCTTTTTGAAGCCCAGTTGTCCTAACAGTTGCCTTGTATCTTTTTGCTTAAGATAATATATTAATCCACATAGACTAATGAAATAAAATAGAGAACCCAGAAATAAGGCAGCACACCTACAGCCATCTGATCTTTGGCAACCCTCACAAAAATAAGCAATGGGGAAAGGACTCCCTATTTAATAAATGGTGCCGGGAGAACTGACTAGCCATCTGCAGAAAATTGAAACTAGACCACTTTCTTATACCATATACAAAAATCAACTCAAAATGGATTAAAGAGTTAAATGTAAAACTCACAACTATAAAAACTCTGGGAAGACAACCTAGGCAATATCACTCAGGACATAGGCATGGAAAAGATTTCATGAAGAAGACATTGAAAGCAATCACAACAAAAGTCAAAATTGACAAATGTAATCTAATTAAACTAAAGAGCTACTGCACAGTGAAATAAATTATCAACAGAGTAAACAGACTACCTACAAAATGGGAGAAAATTTTTACAATCTATGCATCTGACAAAGGTGTAACATCCAGCATCTATAAGGAACATAAACAAATTTAAAAGAAAAAAAAAACATTAAAAAGTGGGCAAAGAACATTGATATGGTTTGGCTCTGTGTCCCCACCCAAATCTTATCTTGTACCTCCCACATGTTGTAGGATGGACCTGGTAGAGGTGATTGAATCATGGGGGCAGGTCTTTTCTGTGCTGTATTTGTGATACAGAATGGGTCTCATGAGATCTGATGGTTTTAGAAAGGGGAGTCTCCCAGCACAAGCTCTTTTTGCCTGCTGCCATCCATTTAAGATGTGACTTGCTCCTCCTTGCCTTCCACCATGATTGTGAGGCCTCCCTAGCTATGTGGAACTGTAAGTCCAATTAAACCTCTTTCTTTTGTAAATTGCACAGTCTTGGGTATGTCTTTATCAGCAGCATGAAAACGGACTAATACAGTAAATTAGTACCAGTAGACTGGGGCGCTACTGAAAAGATACCTGAAAATCGGGAAGCAACTTTGGAACTGGGTAACAGGCAGAGGTTGGAAGTTTTGAGGGCTCAGAAGAAGACAGGAAAATGTGGGAAAGTTTCTAATTCCCTAGAGACTTGTTGAATGGCTTTGACCAAAATGCCGATAATGACATGGACAATGAAATCCAGACTGAGGTAGTGTCAGAGGGAGATAAGGAACTTGCTGGGAACTGGAGTAAAGGTAATCTTGTTATGTTTTAGTAAACAGACTGGCAGCATTTTGCCTCTGCCCTAGAGATTTGGGGAATTTTGAACTTGAGGGAGATGATTTATGGTATCTGGCAAAAGGAATTTCTAAGAAGCAAAGCATTCAAGAGGTGACTTGGGTGACATTAAATGCATTCAGTTTTATAAGGGAAGCAGAGCATAAAAGTTTGGAAAACTTGTAGCCTGATAATGCGATAGAAAAGAAAATTCCATTTTGTGAGGAGAAATCCAAGCTGGCTGCAGAAATTTGCATAAGTAATGAGGAGCCAAATGTTAATCTGCAAGACAATGGGAAAAATGTCTCTAGGGCATGTCAGAGGTTTTCACGGCAGCTCCTCCTATCACAGGCCCTGAGGCCTAGGAGGAAAAAGTGATTTCAGGGGCTGAGCCCAGGGTCTCCTTGCTGTGTGCAGCCTAGAGACTTGGTACCTCCATCCCAGCCACTCCAGCCATGGCTGAATGGGCTTGGTTCGTGGCTTCAGAGGGTGAAAGCCCCAACCCTTGGCAGATTCCACATGATGTTGAGCCTGCCAGTGCACAGAAATCATGAATTAGGGTTTGGGAACCTCTGCCTAGATTTTAGAAGATGTATGGAAATTCCTGAATGCCTAGGCAGAAGTTTGCTGCAGGGCCAGGGCCTTCATGGAGAACCTCTGCTAGGGCATTGCAGAAAAGAAATGTGGGGTCAGAGACCCCACACAGAGTCCCTACTAAGGCACTGCCTAGTGGAGCTATGAGAAGAGGGCAACCATGCTTCATACCCCAGAATGGTAGATCCACTAACAGCTTGCACCATTCACCTGGAAAATCTGCAGACATTCAATGCCAGCCTGTGAAAGCCGCAAGGAGGGAGGCTGTACCCTGCAAAGCCGCAGGGGCAGAGCTGTTCAAGACCATGGGAACATACCTCTTGCATCAGCCTGACCTGGATGTGAGACATGGAGTCAAAGGAGTCTATTTTGGGACTTTAAGATTTGACTGCCCTCCTGGATTTCGGACTTGCCTGGGGCCTGTGGCCCCTTTGTTTTGGCCAGTTTCTCCCGTTCAGAATGGCTGTATTCATCCAATGCCTATACCCCCATTGTATCTAGGAAGTAATTAACTTGCTTTTGATTTTACAGGCTCATAGGCAAAAGGGACTTGCCTTATTTCAGATCAGACTTTGGACTGTGGACATTTGAGTTAATGCTGAAATGAGTTTAGACTTTGGGGGACTGTTGGGAAGGCATGACTGCTTTTGAAATGTGAAGATATGAGATTTGGGAGGGGCCAGGGGCAGAATGATATAGTTTGGCTCTGTGTCCCAACCCAAGTTTCATCTTGTAGCTCCCATAATTCCCACTTGTTTTGAGAAGGACCCATTTGGAGATGACTGAATCATGGGGGTGGGTTTTTCCCATGCTGTTCTTGTGATAGTGAATGGGTCTTATGAGAGCTGATGGTTTTAAAAATGGGAGTCTCCCTGCACAAGCTCTCTTTTGCCTGTTGCCATCCACATAAGATGTGACTTGCTCCTCCTTGCCTTCCACCATGATTGTGAGGCCTTTCCAGCCATGTGGAACTGTAAGTCCAAATAAATCTCTTCCTTTTATAAACTGTCCAGTCTTGGGTATGTCTTTATCAGCAGCCTGAAAATGGACTAATATAGACATGAACCAACACTTCTCAAAAGAAGACACACATGCAGCCAACAAGCATATGAATAAAAGCTCAACATCACTGATTATTAGAGAAATGCAAATCAAAACCACAATGAGATATGGTCTCACACCAGTCAGAATGGCTATTAATAAAAAGTCAAAACAAAAACAACAAAGTAAAATCAAAACAACATGCTGACAAGTTTTATGGAGAAAAAGGAACTGTTTTACACTGTTGGTGGTAATGTAAATTAGTTCAAACATTGTGAAAGACAGTGTGGTGATTTCTCAGAGACCTAGAGGCAGAAATACCATTCAACCCAGCAATCCCATTACTGGGCATATACACAAAGGAATATAAATTGTTCTACTATAAAGACACATACAAGTTTATGTCCATTGCACAATAGCAAACACATGGAATCAACCCAAATGCCCATCAATGATAGACTGGATAAAGAAAATGTGGTACATGTACACCACAAAATACTATGCAACCACTAAAAGGAACAAGATCTTTGTCCTCTGCAAGGACATGGATGGAGTTGGAGACCATTATCCTTAGCAAACTAATGCAGGAATAGAAAACCAAACACTGCATGTTCTCACTTATAAGTGTGAGATAAATTATGAAAACACATGGACACAGGAGGGGAGCAACACACACTGAGACCTGTTGGAGGGTGGAAGGTGGGAGAAGAGAGAGGATCAGGAAGAATAACCAGTGGGTGCTGGCATTAAAATCTCAGAAATCACAACTAAAGAACTTATCTGTGTAATCAAATACCACCTGTTCCCAAAAAAAAATCTATTGAAATAAAAATTTTAAAAGTGCCTTTTGAAAAACAAAAAACAAAACCAAAAAAAAAGGGAATTTCAAAAATTAAAAAAAAAATACCTAGGTGATAGGATCATCTGTGCAGCAAACCACAATGGCATATGTTTCCCTGTGTAACAAATCTGCATATTCTGCACATGTACCCCTGAACTGAAAATAAAAGTTGCAAATTAAAAAAGAAAAAACAAACAAACAAAAAAAACCCAAAAAGGAAGAAACAATGTTCCTAGATAAGAAATATATACCATTTATCTATATTAAATCTAAAACCTGAAGCATCAAAAAAAGAGAATACATTAATCGCCTTAACAATATTTGTTTAGAAGTATCCAAAGCAACATGTCTACATGCCTGTTGCTGTGTATGCAAACATATTTATCTTATCACTTTCTACCTTATATGTAAAGCAATTAAATTCACATACTTAAATACACATGGAGAAATGGTCTTTCTAGATGAAGAAATACACCTCAGGGGGACCTGGGCACTCCCTGACTCAGCTTTTACACCCTGAGTGAGATGCAGCCTCATGATACTGAGAACCTAAGAAACAATACTCTGAGAACAAGAAGCAGGAAAACCAGATATGTATAAATACTCCCTTAAATGTAAGAGCATGTGTTACTTAATTCTTCCTGGGCAGTGATATAACCCTCACATAGAGAAGGGATATGGTACAGCACAAAATCAGATTTCTCGCACTTGGCAAGATCATGCCTTATTCAAGCAGTGTTACCTGCTACTGTTTGTGCCCCACATTAGGGACTAAAAGGGTTAAAGGAATAATGCTGCTGCTGCTCCTACTCTAATAAGCACCTCGCTTGTGCTAAATTTGTATATCCTTAGCTAAATGAATCAAGACCTGTGTGTGTGTGAGAGAGAGTGAAGAAAGAAAAGAAAAAAGAAAAGAAAAGAAAAGAAAAGAAAAGACAAGACTCTTTCCACCAATCCATAGCACACCCGAAACAACACAAAATCTTATATACTGGTCTATAAGTTCCTAAAGATCATGGCCCTCATGTTTCAACTTTGTAGCCCCCATATTATCTTCATGGTTATTGGTACTAGTTCCTGTTCAATATGTATATTGAATGGAGAAAGTGAAGTTTCAGTATATGACTTCTGTATTAGTTTCCTATGGCTACTGTAACAAGTTACCACTAATTTAGTGACTTAAGATAACAAAAATGTATTATCTTATGATTCTGGAGGTCAGGAGTATGACACAGGTCTCACTAGACTAACATCAAGGTATCAGCAGGGCTGCATTCCTTTCTAGAGTTGCCAGGGAATAATTCATTTTCTTGCCTTTTCCAGCTTCTAGAGACTTCCCACATTCTTTGGCTCCTGGCCCCCATTCTTCCATCTTCTAAGCCAGCAGTGGTTTGTGAAGTCTTTCTGCATCATTCTGACACTCTCTTTTGCCTCCCTCTTCCAATTATAAGTACCCTCGTGATTACATTGGGCCCACCTGGATAATTTAAGCTACTCTCCTCGTTCCAAGGTCAGCTGATTGGCAGCCCTAATTCTATCCACAACCTTAATTTGTCCTTGCCAAGTAACAATACATATTCAGAGGCTCCAGGAGATATATATTTGGGGCTTATAATTTTGTCTATCATAGCTTTTTTAAAAAGACTATTTCTTTTACGATTCTTTAAGACACTTAACAAAATAATAAATGCTTTAAAGGGAATTATACACTGTTCATCTTTCACTTTATTTTTTTAAAAGTTCTTTTTTATTATTTTAGATTCAGGGGGTACATGTGCAGGTTTGTTACATAAGTATATTGTGCAATGCTGGGTTTTGGGTTTCTATTGAATCCATCTCCAAATCATCTCTTTCACATTTCAAAAAAGAAATCCAACCTCCTGCTGTAGATCATTCTTACCTAAATAAGTGGGAAACAATGAAAGCTACAAAACTGCTCACTAGCAGGGATATTTCTAAATAAATAAATAAGGAATTAGTGTATGCAGAATTTCAGGAAACTTTTGAGTGGAACTTGAAGCTATGCATGATTATCTTATGTTTAAACTTATTTAATAAATGCAAGTTAGTTAAAAGTTTATCACACAAATGCCTGGATTTACTTTTTGTGGAATTTCAAGCTCATGTCTCCTTATAATTCTCTTGCTAGAACATTTAGGACACAACGTGTTTGAAAGACAACTTATTAAGGGTACACTGATATTATATTTGCTAATTAGTAATAGGCCCAAGATGATATTGATAATGTTCCCTAAAGTCGAGAAAACTAAAACCACTTACTATAGGACCCTAAGAAGTATTGCTGAGTTGGAATCAAGAACTAATCTTTATATAAAGTCTACTTTAATTTAGCTTTCTTGTCTATTCTGTCAAAGCCACACTAAATCAACTGTAATTATAGATAAGGAGAGAAGAATGTGCAAACCACCATGCTTACAGGAAAGTAATGGATAAACAGACTTCTAGTTAAATATGGCAAATTGACCACAAGTTTATCTTGTTTTCTCCCTAAGCCTTTACTAAGAGCCATGGATAGGAGTAATGGATGATATTAACCGACAGGAACTAAGAAAATAGAAGAGGAGACAACAGGAGACAAAAGATTTTAAAAGCCTTTTTTTTTTTTCACAAAATGAAACGTGGAAAGAAAAGTATTAACTGATTTAGCATAGAAACGGAATTTATAACTTCAGTGCCTGCAGAGGGGGAAAAACAATGAGAAGTAACTCCAGTATCTCTACAGAATCTGAGGCTCAATGCTTGGAGGCACCAGGTACTGCAGAAGGTAAGGAAATGGCTTGCAACTGAAAAAGTTGTTTTCAGATGAAGAGATATTTTCAGGTTGAAAGATAATATACACAGTGGTTGAACTCACCAGTTCCCCTTTTCTGATCCATGTGGGTGGTGTCTACCCCTTCTTCCCCCAAGAGAAGAGAGATTTAGTCTCCGGAAAAATTGAACTGGGAGGCTCCAGGCTCAAGGACTGTAGTGTAGGACAAGGATAAGTCATGGGTATGAGAATAAGAAGATGAAGTAAAAATCCAATATTGAGCACTAGGACCCTCACTCCTTTCTCCTGCCCTGTTCCTAGAAACAGCTAGGTATGTATCACTGCTACTCTGCTCAGGAGGATGCAGTAGACAAAGATTCTTGGAGAAACTAAGGTCCTTAGAGAAAAAGACCTCTGACATTTGGAGGGTGGCTATGAAGAGGTCAGCTGTTGCCTGATCACCATTCAAGCAAACTCATCAAGCAGCAGCATTCAACCTGTCATCTCACATACATATAAAACTGTTAATCAAGTTTATAATGTATAACTCATGTAACCAAGAAGTGCCCAAGCAATTTTCCAAATTGAGAGAAATTCTTTTTTAAAGGATTTTTCTCTTTCTTTTATCCTTTCATTTATTTATTTAACTTTTATCTTAGGTTCAGGGGTGCATGTGCAGGTTTGTTGTATAAGTAAATTGCATGTCACAGGGAGTTTGGTGTACAGATTATTCTGTCACTTAGGGGATAAGTAGAGTATCTGATAGATAGTTTTGCAATCCTCACCCTCCTCCCATCCTCCACTTTCAAGCAGGCCCTGGTGTCTCTTTTTCTCTTCTTATGTCCATACATTCTTGATGTTTATCTCCCACTTATACTGGAGAATATATGGTATTTGGCTCTCTGTTCCTTCATTAGTTTGCTAAGAATAACAGCTTCTAGCTCCATCCATGTCCGTGCAAATGACATGATCTTGTTCTTTTTTATGGCTACGTTCTTTTTCATGGTGTATATATACCACGTTTTCTTTATCTAGTTTACCATCCATGGGCATTTTGGTTGAATTCATGTCTTTGCTAGTGTGAATAGAGCTGTGTTGAACATAAGCATGCATGTGTCTTTATGGTTGAACAATTTATATTCCTTTGAGTATATATCCAATAATGGCATTGCTGGGTTGAATGGTAGTTCTGGTTTTAGCTTTTTGAGGAATTTCCAAACTGCTTTCCACAATGGCTGAACTAGTTTACATTCCCACCGGCATTGAAAATAGGATTTTTTTTTTTTTTTTGAGACGGAGTCTAGCTTTTGTTGCCCAGGCTGGAGTCCAATGGCACGATCTCAGCTCACTGCAACCTCCGCCTTCCAGGTTCAAGCAATTATCCTGCCTCAGCCTCCCTAGTAGCTGGGATTACAATCATGTGCCACCATGCCCGGATAATTTTATATTTTTAGTAGAGACTGGGTTTCTCCATGTTGGTCAGGCTGGTTTTGAACTCCCGACCTCAGGTGATCCACCCACCTTGGCCTCCCAAAGTGCTGGGATTACAGGCATGAGCCACCGCACCTGGCCAAAAAATAGGATTTTTTTTAAAGGGCTGATTATAAGAACTCAAAAGTTTATTCTCCATGTGTCTTTTCTTAGGTGGCATATGCTTTATCAAAGTGAGAGAATAAACCTAGAAAGACAATGGAATCTATTGAACAGGTGATCCAACACAGAATGAGGAAAGGAGGTTATGGGACAACTGTGGCCCATGCCTAGAGAACAGAAAACATCCATTCTAGATTGAAACATGGATGCAGCTGGAGGTCATTGCCCTAAGCAAAAAAAAAAATTAAAAAATGCAGAAGCAGAAAACCAAATATTGCATTTCTCACTTATAAGTGGGAGCTCAACATTGGGTACATGAAGACATAAATATGAGAACAATAGACACTTGTGACTACAATGTAGGGGAGAGGGGGAGAGGGGAAACGGCTGAAAAACTACCTATTGGGTACTATGCTCACTACCTGGGTGACACGTTCAGTAATATCCCAAAACTCAGTGTCATGCAATATTACCCTTGTAAAAAACCTGCACATGTACCCCCAGATTCTAAAATAAAAGTTGAAAAAGAAAAAAGAGGATACAGGACTGTGGGAAAGAAGCTTATAGGGAAGAATGGAACTGGCGGGGGATTTTCAACTTTTTCCAAGTATTTGAGTACTTTTAAAAAATAATGATTGTCACTGACAATTTTAGACGGACATTGAGGAGAAATTAAGTACAAAGAAAACATGGGAAATGGAAAACAAAAAAGAGCAATTTATGATTTTAAAAATTGCAAGAGAAAAGAAATAGAATCATGGTAGAACACTTAGTTCAATAGTGAACACTGTTTACATCGGCGTAGTATTTTAAATAATAATAGAAGTGAATGTGTGTGAGAGAGAAGTTAGAGAGCTTAAATTCTTACATTTTATTATAAGAAATTAATAGGCAACATGTAATGTCAATAAGTCAAGAAAATGCAACACAGTATGTCATTTAGAAATATGAAGGTAAAGGCTGGGCGCGGTGGCTCAAGCCTGTAATCCCAGTACTTTGGGAGGCCGAGATGGGCGGATCACGAGGTCAGGAGATCGAGACCATCCTGGCTAACAC
>NW_012117711.1:426791-456184 GCF_000951035.1 Colobus angolensis palliatus | reverse complement strand
AAAAAAAAAAAAAAAAAAAAAAAAAGAAATATGAAGGTAAATACTAGAAGAAATAGCTAACAGTTTCAAATGGGACTGAGCTGTGGAGAGATATGAATAAAGGGACTGATTTTTCAACACAAATTATATTTTAAACTATATACATATATTATTTTGGTAATACTATTTTTAAAAAAAGAAAAAGGAAAGTAATAAAGTGAAATTACATGGATTGTATAGGACCAGGATGTGAATGTTATATGGGTGTGTCTAAAAGGAAAGTCTTATAATGAACAAGAAATCCACCTGTTTTGCTTCAAAACAATGGATAGGGATAATACTACCAGCTAAGATAAATAAAATGTTCTGTCATGCTTGATCCCCAGTATACTCTGGGGCTTATTTGGGACTTTTAACAATCACATTAAGAACCATGTATATCCTAAAATCAAAGGTTTTGAAGAAAAGTGGTATTTTTATTACTAATAATATGCTACCCTTCATTTATGGAGAAGAAATACACTTCAAGTTGTTTTCCCATTGGTGTGTGTGGATTTAGGCCATTTTCCTGATCTTTGGTTCAGGCCCTTGGGGCCAACTATACGCATTTGCAGGAGACCTAGCTCAAGCTAATGGGGTACAGCCTAGAGTCATGGAACAGAGCAAACGTGATTAGCTTCACCTCAGGGAAATAAATTCAGGGCCTTCACAAAACATTCTACTAAGAAAGTCAATGTTTACTCTCAAGTTATTTGATTTTCAAGCTGTCTGCTTCAATAAGGTTTTTCACCTACATTATTTATGAGTTTGTTTTGGTAGAATCAACCAAGAATTCAAAACCTTGTCTTGTACCTATATATTTGTTGCTTACCGATTATTCTAGTAAAACTACCATATCTCTCTATCTGGGTTAGGGAAATAACACATAAAAAAGTTCCTTTAACTGTAACCATATTATATTTCTTATCCAACTGAATTTTGATACCCAGAATTCCACCTCACTCCCTAAACGGTATTTGAAGGGTCTTTAATACTTTGATTTATGGCTCTCAAGATAGTTGCTAGTTTCTTCTTCTTTGATGGGAAAACAAGACTTACATTTTTTATATGGTGGTTGTGTTGAAATTACCATCAGCAAATTAATGTACTTAATAACTATCAAATGAAGTGAAAAAATGTGTCTGAAACATGGAGACAACTATATTTAGAAATCCCTTCAACTTCTTACAGGCATCAGATAACAAGATAAATGTCATTGTGATTTTGATCTAGGGGACCCTGTAATTTAAAGTTTAGGTGAAAAAGGATGTTCTTTATTCAGCTAGAGCTGAGAGCATCATAATGAATAAAGGTCATTTACTTTATGTTGCCTTTCATTTGTTCAGGGTTGAATATCTTTGCATTTTAAGCATCGGCAAGAAAATGCACTTCTTATCTGGGGTAAATTATAAACAATGTGGCACTATGAAGGATTAAACAATCACATCTTAAAATCCAGTAAGAGCTCCTCAGTGTAGAAAAGTCAATTAGTCATTGATTGTGGATTCTATCCCTTGACCTTTTGTTCTCCCATCTTATATCTCATAGGCAGGAGAGTTTTCATTCCTGTTATTCAACTGTTGCTACTGGAAACAGAAAGGACCCACTCATCCTTTTCATCATCTCCAGCGAAATTACTGGGTCAGAAAAGTTTGCCTCGTGTCTCACACAATATACACTCAAGACTTCTTGAGTGTGTACTTGACAACAGCAGGGATAGGAGAAGAGAGATTCTGCCTAGCTTCCTTTGCCTTGTGCACTCAGTGTAACTTTTCTTTCTCCCTGACTGAAAAAAACCCTAGAATATCTCCCTCCCAAGACATCTAAATTCTTATGAGATCTACTTACAATAATGCAGCCTGTCTGTGAATCCTGGATTCACCCTCTGTGGGTTGGGGTTAAAGGCAATTTTTCAGTACCCAGATCACCACTGATGTTTGAACAGCATACAGGACTGCATCCTTGGTCTAAATTACTCTTTGGCTAAAGTTATAAGCCATTCTGAAGTAATGCCATTCATGAGTGAGTGTGTGTATGCATGTGTGTGTGTGTTATATTGATGTATGAATATGTGTGAATATCTGTGCATGTGTGTTTCCATCTACTTCCCCAGAACCCTTAATGTCTATTCATTTTCCAAAACTGCCACATAGCCCTTCTTTGCACTTTAACTATCTGACTTTGACAGCAGCAGAACTGAGAAAGAGCTCTTAAAAGATCCAATAGAGTTTCTGGCCTAACCGGAAGATCTTCCCTCTGTTCTTTATAGCCTTCTGAGTTCCTCATTCCCTTTTTTCCTTAACTAGGTTTGGCCAGCTACACACCCCTGCCCACTCTACCATTCCAAGGTGCCCCACAACAAAAACTACACTAGTACCTTTAGACAGCTGGACCTTTGCCAAGCCAGAGCCCCTGCCCCCATACACACACCAAAGGGGGAAAAAAGGAACCCCATGAAACACTATTCCAAGCTTCTGTGAAAATCACTTTTTCTGCTTCTTTGAGTTCCAATTTAGGACCAATCATTCATTTTTTCAATTCTTAAATTCACACTGTCTCAACTTCTTAATTCATTGTTTTTCTTAATTTTCAGGACTTCTGGTTGGAAAAATTCACAAGTATCTGGTATAGAATTCCTCTCTTTATGTGGTTCATACATCCTTCTTAAGTTTGATTTGCAAGCTCTAGTTTTCATCTATACTTGCCATTGTTTCCATTTTTCCTTCCTTTCTCATCATACAGAAGCCAAGAAGCTGTATATCTTGGATGGTCTTTCCAGACAACTCTGTATGACATTTTCCTCTTTCTGTCTGGTACTAACTCTCTCTCTATCACACACACAACAAAGAATGCATAACTTTTTGTGTGACCCTTAGCCTATATTTTTTTTTTTTTGGACTCAGGCACATAATCCAATTTAACCTGTATTATTTTATCTTACTTATTTAGCTATTAATGTCATCAACAAAATAAGACAAAGCCTGTTATTTCTGTTCTTATTTCACTTATGCCATATCTCTGTAAATACTGAATGTTTATTCTAAATTACTAGGTTAGCTATAAAGAAAGAATATATTTGGAGATGTATGTAATAATTGCAGGAATAGTGAGAGAAAGAAAGAGTTTGCTAGGATTTACCTTCGTTTGGAACAGGAATTGTTTCCTCATACTCTTCACTGAATAGAGCCAAGATCTCAGGGCCAGAAGTAAATAATAAACAAAGTCAAACTACAACTGAGCCTACCATGGGAATGAACTGCTTTGAGGGTGTTTTAGAAGATCCATTAAGAATGAGTTCAGACAATAGCGATTCCAAAATAAAATCTCCCTGTGGAGAAGTCATGGATTAATGAACTATACTTTCCATGATCAAAGAAAACTTTTGACTTTCTGACTTTGCATGAGAAAAGTCAGCCTATGCTTACCTTCCAATTAGGTTAAGCTAATAGCACAACTTATCCTCCCCCATTTCTCTCCAAAATGAGCCCCAAAAGGGTGCTGCCATGTGGACAGAGGTTTGACTTACTCAAGTGTGCTCCAGGAGCAAATAACTGAGCCCCAAAGAAGGAAAGTACACGGGGGTAGATTTCAGCTCAACATAAGGAGTACATTTTGAGACATGAAAGTTGCCTGAAAACCACACAGGCGGGAAGGTGTGACCTTTTCACAGGAATGTCATAAAAAATGACTTAAGAATAAATGTGGCATAGAGGAATCTAGTATTTTTTCTAACTTCTAATAGTCCATGATTCTATTATTTTCTAAATGGTCTCTAGCAAGTAACTTTAGCTGAATATATTCTTCTCTGCTACTGCCAGTCCATTCAGTCATTTCTACTGAACCTACTTCTCCCTATAGCTCTGAGGCTAGCTATACCACTGGACTGGTCTTTGCACTAATAGGAAACATACACGGTGTTTGCTAGCTGGGACAGGTAAAATTCAAATTTCCTTTTACTGTTCCTCAAGGGTGTTTTCTAATTCATTTTGCCTTGTCATTGCTTGAGGCTCTGCTGACATTCACCTTTTGACCGGCTGTTGGGTGTGCTTTTCAATAGTTTGGTTCTTCAGGATCTTACTTTCCTCAGATTGCTGACTCATTGCTCTGATGCTTTATTTGCATGAGCTTTTGAACTCTAGATTTTCTATATCCTTTGCAACATTTAAATATGTAGGCTCTAAAAACAAACTGCCTGAGTTTAAATCCAGGCTGCTCTGCCACTTACCAGTTCTGAGACCTTGGACAAAATATTTGTCTTCTCAGGACTTGAGTTCCTTCTTCTGATAGGTGGAGGGCAAAATGAATACCTATATAATTAGGTTATTGTGAGGAATAAATGAAGTATGTAAAAGGCCAAGAACATATCACTTTCTTTGAAGGCATCAGAAGAACTCTAGGAAATATTAGAGCAGCAATTAATTACACAGATCTCTTACGGTTGCTACATTATTCCTTCAACTTCAACTCCTTACGGATTGTGTCCTTTCAGTTCCTTGCAGATGTCTCAGTCACTACCAGGGTCCCAGGATTACTTTTGTATTATCTGTTTCCTGAACCCTTCCAAGAAAAAATTAAAGTGGCTTATTGTAAAATACAGATAGAAGCCCAACATATATATTTTTCTTTACCCTGTGTTATCATTATGAATGGGATCAATGACCTTATAAAAGACACCCTGGAGAACTCTCTCACTCTTTCTTCCATGTGAGGACACAGCGAGAAGATGGCTGTCAACGAACCAAGAAGCAGGCCCTCACCAGACACTATATGTGCCAGCACCTTTAACTTGGACATTCCAGCCTCCAGAATTGTACGATATAGATAGATAGATAGATAGATAGATAGATAGATAGAGATAGAGATATTTATCTATCTGTCTATCTATCTATCTATCTATCTATCTATCTATCTATCGAGAGATATCTTTATAAGCTCTCAGTCTATAGTAGTTTTGTTATCACAGCCCTATTGTATTAAGATACCTTTTGTTGGAATCTGAGTGATTATGCTTCTGAGATGCAGTATAGCAGACTAAGTAAATAAGTGGATTCCGGAGTCACACTGCTTTAATTCCAACCCTACTTCTACCATTTAGTAGCTATGTGATCTTGGGCAAGCTGTTCTTTTTCTGCCTAAATGAAAATTTGAGATAATAACAATTGTACTTACTTTATAGAGTATATGCATGGATTATATGAATTAATACGCCTTAACACTATATGCTTGGCACATAATATACCAGACACATATGATTAAGGTATATTTAATTGATGTTAATTATTATTTTTTTCCTCCTGTAAAAAAGGGATATGTCACAATCCTGTAAATAATAGTGGTTGTTAACAGGTTTGGGGTAAGACAATGTCTAACAGTCCAGGAAGGGAGCAAGCATACGCTGAATTCCACTTCCTCTGGTGGTTTGGATAAAACTCTCATAAACGCAAACAAGAATCACCCACTCAGTTGCTGACCTAGACTTTTGCATATTCTTTGCTTTCTCAACCATAGCTTCCAGCCTGTCCCTACATTAATTACTATCCTCAAAGTCATAATACAGACCTTGTATAGACTGCCTCAGGAAACATAACCCTACCACTTCAAAGGGTCCTAAGCAGGCACTATGTTCACATAGTGAACACAGGCCATAAACCTTGTGATTCTTATGCCTGTGTGTGGAGAAGGCAGGAGCACCTCAAGGTGCTCACTAAGTGTTAGGAGTATTAGCATAAAACTTGCCAGACTAGGGAAGAAGAGAAAGAGACAAACAGGAAATAATAAGTCTGTAGAAGAGGTTGGAACTCACTACAAAATTTCATGGAAAGTGGGAATAAATAGGATATGATTTCATAAATCGTTTTTGCTGAGGAAAAATTTAGTTGAGGGGGCATTGGAAGAAAAGAAAGAGGACTCACTCAAGACATTTTTTCAGAGCAATATGGAAGTCTCAGATACATCCGGAAATTCTCCATGTCCCTTATCTAGGCATAGCCTGCAAGTGTAGGTGGACTAAGATTGACAACCCACAGGTTTGTTTCCTGCTTCTGCCACACCTTTGATAAGTGACTCTGGGACAGCTCTTACCCTCTCAGTGGCCCTTGTAATTATAGTTCCTGAAATAGGAAGAACCATTGCTATGATATGTATGTTTGCCCTCCCCGCAATCCACCTGTCCACAATTCATTTATTAAAATCTAATACACAATAGTAGGGGCCTCTTGGAAGGCAATTAAGTCATGAGGGCTCTGTCCTCATAAATAATATTAATTCCCTTACAAAAGATGCCCAAGAGAGCTCATTCCCCTCTTCTGCTACTTGAGGACACAGCTAGAATGCATCATCTTCAAAGTAGAGAGCAAGCCCTGACCAGATACTGGT
Source organism: Colobus angolensis palliatus (assembly GCF_000951035.1). Classification (NCBI taxonomy): domain Eukaryota; kingdom Metazoa; phylum Chordata; class Mammalia; order Primates; family Cercopithecidae; genus Colobus; species Colobus angolensis. The sequence continues at coordinate 449,791 of NW_012117711.1, read as the reverse complement.
GAATCTGCTGGTGCCTTGATCTTGGACTTCGCAGCCTCCAGAATTGTGAGCAATAAATTTATGCTGTTTATAAGTTACCCAGCATAAGGTATTTCATTATAGTAGCCTGAATACACTAAGACAATCACTCTTAACCCTCAAATTTGATAACACACAATACATTGAGTTGATATTTGCCTTTAGGAGTAGCAGTAGAGATAGAAAAGGTGATGTCCTGATCTTCATTCCAGAGGCCTATGTAAAAGTTGGACTCCAACCAGAATCACAAAAAATGACGTTTTTGCTAATAATATACTTCCTTCCAACAAGCTGTTTTGTGGGGAGTGACTATAAGAATTAATTAGGAAATAGTGTCTGGAATCAGATTCTGGCTCTCACTAACAAGTTGTGTGACTTTGTTCAAGTTAGTTATTGTTTATGGACCTCATTTGTCTCAGCTATAAAATGGGGGAAAATACAGTGTCTACTACATTGGGGTTTTGAAAGGATGGAGATAAGGCATGTGAAGCATTTAGCTTAATACTTGGCACATAGTAAATGCTAAAGAAAAAATGTGACCTATTATTAAAATTTAGCCTCACTATTCCACACTATTCCACATTTGGGGATATCAAGGGAAACAGTGAATGATGATAAAAAAGGATTAATGAAAGAAAGGCATTACATGAGTTGTTGTGGCAGGGGTGGGATGGGCTTAATGTCATTGAGGGGCATATGTTAAGAGGATGTGCAATTTGCTAAAACCAGGTGTACCAAGGAAAAACAAAAGGCAATATCAGAAGCAACTAAGTTTGGAATTGATAACAAGCAGATGAGAGCAAAAGAAAGTTTGTTGGGACATTTGTTCTGGGAGGCCTAGAACTGACAGGGAAGGAATCTGTTAATTAGCACTGTATTAGCCAGTCATAGGTTGAGCCATATTCTTTAAAAGAAAGCCCAATGTAATGGGGTGAAGCTAGCTGAATAAGACAAAAATTAGTGCTCGAAGCTCTACAAGAAACATATACAGGCCCTGGATTTCAAGATTAAAGTTCTGCATTCATTCAATAAACATAAATGGTATATCAATTATTTGTAAAGCATCTGCTATGTTCTGAGTGTTGATGTCCCACCAAAATACATATGTTGACATCCTAACCCCCAAGGTAGTGGTATTAGGAGGTGGGGTCTTTGGGAGGTGGTTAGGTCACGGGAGCAGAGCATTCATGAATGGAATTACTGGCCTTATAAAAGAGGCCCCAGAGAGACTACTGGATGGATTCTACCGTGTGAGGACACAGCAAGAAGGCACCATCTGGGAACCAGGAAGTAGGCCCTCATCAGACATTTTATCTGCCAGCACCCTGATCTTGGACTTCCAAGGCTTGCAAATTGTGAGCAATAAATTCCTGTTATTTATAGCTACTCAATTTATAGTATTTTTTTTTTTATATCAGCCAGAATGTACTAAGTATCCTTATGGTATCTGAGGGCAGCAATATACTCACAGAGGCTATCTTACCTCTGTTAACTCTTCATCAAGATCGCCGTTCACATTCCTCTTAATTTATTTAATTAATATTTATTGAAAACCTACTGTAGTAAAAACTAAATATGCAAAGAGAAATAAAGGAAACAAAAATAGTTTTGAAGCAGCTTTATCTTTGCTTTCCAGTCAGGAGCCGACTTTGCCCTACCACAACCCTGTCCCAAGCACTTGTAGTCAGGTAGCCAGTGTTTACATTGTTGTATCATCCAAGAAACAATTGAGTAACCCTTTTATGAATCATAGAACTTGCTTACCTGATTATCTGGCTTGACTGACAACCACAATTTTCTTACAAGTTTTTTCCTTTGATTCAGTTCCCTGACTCATTTCTCACTATGCTGTTCCTAGAGCAGACACCTTATTAGGCCAAAGGCTTTACAACTGTATTTCAAACACCTCTAAGGTTCTTCAAAGATGTTATGGTGATTCCAAAAGCATTCAGTTTGAATTACAATAATATTTATTTAGTTAGTTAGTTATTTTTATTTTTTTGAGATGCAGTCTCACTCTGTCACCTAGGCTGGAGTGCAGTGGCGTGATAAAAGCTCACTGTAACTTCTACCTCCCAGGTTCAAGTGATTCCCCTGACTCAGCCTCCCAAGTACCTGGGATTACAGGTACCTGCCACCATGCCCTGCCAATTTTTGTATTTTTAGTAGAGACAGGGTTTCACCATGTTGGCCAGGCTGGTTTCAAATTCCTAACCTCAGGTGATCCACCCACCTCAGCCTCCCAAAGTACTGAGATTACAGGCGTGAACCACTTCGCCCGGCCTATATTTTTAAATATCTTTCAAATGTAGTAAAATAACACACTGAAATGGAATATACAGCAGATTAGCACATACAGTGCTAATTTTTGCTGCCAGATGATTTAGTTTTTGGTGCAGACCTTGATTGGTAGCTGCTCCTACCATTTTATTTATCTCAAGAGTCCCCTGAGACTACAAGCTGAGCTATCAGAAATGCTGCTTTTATTTCCAATTCATCTGTGTGAATTAGGAATGTCTCTACACTATGCAAACAAAATCTTACAGAAGAATAAGTTAGATGTGAAAGCTGAACATAAGAATACAACTGTCACATAGAAGCCTGTATTTTAAAGGCTTGCATTCATCAAAACTTTATACATGTGCTGAAATAGGGTACATTTGAACTTAAAATATTTTAACATATGTTTAAATATTACAGCTCTCTGTGAGATTCCATTTGATTAAAAAAAAACCCTACTGTTAAAAATAAAATTTAGAAACTACTGTCATAAGTAAATTCTGAGCTACCCACAAAGTATAATGGGGCAGTCAATTACAGTAAGTAAGCAAACACTTGGCATCCCAATGACTAGCCTGTTCAAAAGAGATGCCTGGAAAGGATGTGCACCTATATTACTATATTGATCCATCTCTTCAAGAAACTAGAAGACATGTTCATAAAGCTCTGCACCATTGTTAAGGCTCTTAAGCCTCACAGCACTCTTGTTACAGTTATTGTCCATATTCAGGAACTATGACACTTCTCTCTCTGCCCACTGCAACTAAAATTGACTCTATTCTCCTCTTACCATATATATACCTACTGTCCTTTAAAACAGTAAATGGCTCAAAAGAATATAAGGTACAGATACGTGAACTTTCAATTCTACAAAAGGGTGGTTAAATACCCAGTAGACTGGGAAGAATGCGGACCAAAATGCTTTATATCTGAGAATTGACCCATGCTCTGCTTCCCTCAAAGTCCTTTAATCTACCCCACTAAAATCAAACTCTTCTCACCTCACTCTAAAATCAGGCAATTTTGGTGTAACTCATTTCAGTAGTGTAACTTCTCAACAGAGGCACTCTTTTTGCCAATCCTGTTCCCTGGGCACTTAACCTGGTACACTGGCAGTCTATTTGAATGGTCCTTAGGCTTCTTTATTCCTGTCCCTGACCAGCTTGATTGATCTGTCTCTCAATTTCTGCCCTGTTTTCTGCTCTGGCTCCTGTCCTCTTCAGTCTGCCTTCCTTTTTTTCATCTCCTGGGTTCTCTCAACATTGGCCCTAACCCAGGTCCTCATGTTCTTATCTCTTGCCTATCAACTGCATCCTTCCTAGGGTGCCTTGAACAATGACCACATCTGCCTCAGTCAACACCATTTTTGGTTGAAAACAGTAACAAAAAACTGATATCTAATTCTTCTTTGTGATCATCTGGAGGGATAAAATGATTCCATCTTTTATAAAAACTGTAAAGTAAAAGGTGAAGTGCGGATTTTTTTAAAACAGTAAGTCAGACTGCCTGTTTTCTTGATCCTGAAAACATATACCAATAAAGCTGGCAAAGACAGGAATAAAAAGTAATATCATTAACAAATTCAAATAAATTTCTCTGAGCCTGGGGCCCTTCAAACATATGTTATTTTACTGTTGGCTTGCACAGCCAGGTGCCTCCACTCTCTGCTTCCTGTCAACTGCATTCTGCCTGTTTTTGTGAATTTCCCAAGTTCCTTTCCCTACCTTATTTGTATTTCTAACAGCCTTATTATCATTTAAATTACATCCAAAAGCAACTGACTGTTTCATCTGAAGCACAGATGGAAAAAGGGAGTGGGCAGGTTCTGGGGCAAATCCCACTGGGTGCTTCCCTGCCTTTCTCCCCCTCAGATACATTTATCCAAATGAAATCACATTAAGGCAAATATCAAAGGCATTACTGAGGGGCATGGCAGACAAAAACCTGCAGCCTAAAGGGCTTTTATAAAAGTGGGAAAGGGAAATGCTTTGAGAGAGAGAGAGATTTACTGTAAAAGTATGGAGACTCAGAAGTCCCCATGATCTGCTGTGTGAAAGTTGGACACCCCAAAAAGCATAGCTCACAGGCCAAAGAGCCAATGGGGTAGATCCCAGTTTAGATCTGAAACCCTGAGAATCAGAAACACTGAGGGCAGGAGATCAGTAACCCAGCTTAACAGTTAGGCAGTTAATTTAATCTTCCTGTCTTTTTGCCCTCTTCAGGCCCTCAACAGATTGGATGATGCCCACCCAATTTGTTTCAGTCATTCTAGCAATTCAAATGCATATCTCTTTCAGAAACACCCTCAAAGACATACCCAGAAACAGTTTTTAATGAGATATTTGGGCATCCCATGGTCCAGTCTTGTTGATGCATTAAATTAATCACAGTGGGAAAAATTAAAAGTGGCCTCTCCCTGATAAGATTACTCTCTTGACATAAGGCAGGGTTTCTCAACCTCAACAGTACTGACACTTTGGGTTGAATAATTATTTGTTATAGGGGACTGTCTTTTGCATTTGTAGGATATTTAGCAGCATTCATGGCCTTTACCCGCTTGATGCCAGTAACACAACTCCCCAAGTTGTGGCAACTAAAACTGTACACAAATTTTGCCAAATATTGCCTGGGATGCAAAATCACTGACATAGGGTTTTCATGGATGTAATAGAGCAGTTTCAGGTAAAAGAGACAAGATTTTCATGCTCATATGCACTCCCATATTGACACATGATTTAGTCCTTACAAGCAAAAGCATTCTAATTGTGTAATTAGGCTTACTGGGTAGATAGGGGCTTAGATCAGTAGTCTTATCTTAACTAAGTGACACAAAGTTTAATGTATACTCAACCTTTACTAAGCATTCACAGGTTTGAAATTCAGTTCTAATTATTCTCAAGTGGTTCTGAAGGTCCATGGCACATAGTCAATTTGTCAGTGTACTGAAGCATGGAATTGTACTATGTACTCTTTTTGGCTGGTGTGTCAAGGTAAGTTACTTAGCTAGTGCATGAACCCAGCTGATCACTCACCACAGATATCATTTCCTTTAAGTGCCTGCATCTTAACATGGCTTTGTTGTTCTCCATTGGTAATGTGTAACATAGTAATTTTTAGGAATTGGGGTAGGGGTGGAGGAGATAATTTCCTTGTAAAAAGGCTGTACAAAGAATGCCAATTTGCAAGTAATGGTAATGTAAGTGGAATGGTCTAAGGATGTGATATTATTGGTAGAATTTATCTTAAGAGCTGTATGAATTATTTAGATGCATTTATTGGATTGTTAATGACCCAAAGGGTTCCCATAAATTTTTCAGTCATACTTCACTACATTTTATAATGAATTACATGTTATAATTGTATTCATGAATTTGGGAATCTGCAAAGATCTCAAGACATAACCCTCAAGAAAGTTGAGGATCTACTAAATTTTAGAGGTCTCAGATGTGCCCCTTACTCTCCATTTCCAAAATTATAGGCTTAACCCAAATTGTAACCAGCTGGATAACTGTTTGTCTCCTTAATTATCACCAAGCCCTCTTCTCCACAGTAATAAGAAAATATGTTCCCTATGGGATGTTCAGATTATGTAACTCCTCCATTCTCAAACCTATAGTATACCACCCCTACAGCATGTCAAATGCAAATAATACTCTTGATTGTGAGTGAACTTTTAGGCTCTGCACCAAATTCCTGCACTCTATGACGTATCATTGCTCATTTTTCTGAACATTCTTAGTTCTTCACTGTGGCTTCCCTTTCCTAAACCTAGGTTCTTTCTTGGTACCTCTACATCATCATTTAGGTCTGGAGAAGCCCAATTAAAGAGACCTCTGTACTTCCTTTCTGCCATGTCATCTTTTCTTGCCTTGCACACATCTGTGCAGACAGATGTGAGTTACACATCTGTCCCTGTGTCTCCGTGTACTATCATATTAAGCTTTGAGTAGGCCATACCAGAGAAAGAAGATACTACCATCACTATCAGCACCGAGAGTATGTACTGAGTATCACACTAGGTACTTCACATATACTACCTATAATCTTCACAGCTGTAGTATAAGCATAGGAACTATATTATTATTCTCATCATATAGTTGCAGACACAAAGAGTTGGAACAATTAAGTAACTTATCTGAGAGCAGAGTTCTTGAGATAAAAAACAACAAAATTTTAACTTAGCACCATCTTTGGCTAGCACTATATACCAACAAATATCCAAGACAGGTAATATAGCATGGAATTGAACAGCACTGGTTCTAGAGCCAGACTACCCGTGTTTAAATCCAGACTATCAATTATTGACTGCGTAATCTTGGGCAAGTTAACCTTTCTGGGATTCAGGGGCCCTCATCTGTAAAATGTGGATTATAACAGTGCCTATGTCTCATAGAGTTGTTGTGATGATTAAAAGACTTAATACACATGCCAGGTACATGGTAAGGAATAAATGGTAAGTTATATTAAGTGAATTTCAATGAGCATGATGGTATCCAATCACTCACTGGTTAGGTGACAAAGAGAAAATTAACCTCTCCAGATTAAGACAACATTACATGTCTATATTTGGAGAAAGAAAGTTCAAATCTTGACTGGAAAATGAGAGTTGATGTTTCCATACTCCTAGACAAACACTGGACATTTTTCTAGGTCTTAAAATATTTCCCCAGACATATGTTGCTCCCTCTTTCAAATGTATATCATCAGAACCTCCTTTTAAATGGGCTTTTTCAAATTTGCTTACCTAATGACTATGCAGTCTGCCCTCCACTCTTTAGGAAAATCATTGGCAACCACACTGATTTAATGGCTCTTTATGACTAAGGAAGCATACTGGACTCCTATCTTCAGAAAATCTACTTGTGGTATCTTCTCAGTTTTTCCCATGTGAGGGAACATCATCCTGTAAGAAGTTTTTGAATCACTGTTCTCAGGGAGATCTCTGGTTGCTCTTAGACACTCCTGGGGCCTTTTAAAGTCCAGAAATAGGACTCCAGCTGAGAACACTCAAATGCTCACCTCATTTTAAATCACTGAATCACACTAAGGTTTTTGTGGGCTGTAAATGGTAAAGAAGCAGGTGTCAACATTTCTAATACTCTCTTTTATTTAAAAAATTCAAGAACAGTAAAATAATATGTTCCTAGTGGCTCAGTAACCCTAAATTATGTTCCTGGAAATACTTTGGGCAGTGAACATGTGGCTTATCTACAATATATCTCAAGACTTGGAACGTGTAAAATATTTAATATGCTTTTCTTATTCCTTTGTTAAATTCAAAATAATAGCCTCATTTCACAGTGTCAAAAGCTGAAGGTCAATGAGGTTATGATTGGTTTGAATACTAAAGTATGTATTATTATATGTATGTATTATATTATGAATACAACAGTATGTATTATTACTAAATATTGTGTTAAATAGGATACCCAAAGTTCTAATTACTATTGCTGCATAACAAATCACCCCAACATGTAATGGTTTTAAAACAACATTTATTCCTCTTATGGTTTCTGTGGGTCAGGGGTTTCTGAAAGGGCTCTGCTGAATAGTTCTGACTGGTTCAGAGTCTCAGATGTGATTGTGGTCAGATGTTGATTAGAGCTGGAATTGCAGGGGTTCTGGCTTAAGCAGCAGGTTGCAAGCCAGGTATTTTTTCCACTACATGTACTCTCCACATGGTATAATCTGGGCATCCTCATGGCACTGCATGGTGGCCTTGAGACACTTGTTTATGTGGCAGCTCAGGGCTACAAGCAGGTATCCAAAAGAACCAGACATTATATCACTTTTTATGAACTAGTCTCAGAAGTTACATTGCATCGTGTCTGCTATAGTCACAAGCCCATCCAAATTTAAGGGAAGGCAACGAAGACCCCACTTCTCCACGGGAAAAGTGTCCACATCACTTTGTAAGAAGAATGTGTGGGATAGGAGATATTGTTGCAATCATCTTTAGACAATACAATCTGTCACACGTGTCATTTATACTTTATATATTGTTGATTTATGTATCATATTTAAACAAGCTGGTTTTTGGTGTTTTGATAAGTTTGCTTTCATACAAAAGACATAATTCAGTGGGTAGACATGCTTTCCTACATCCACTCAGAACTATAGGAAAACCTACTGACACCAGGAAGGCATGGCTAAAGAACCACTATAAACAATTTTCCAAACCTCTTTGATTGTGGAGACTTTTTTACATGGCACTGATAGCAACATTTTCTGAAACAATATTATGTGAGATATAGTTTGAAAGATTCTGCCATGATCCAACAGAAACAACTTTCTTCAAAGATTTACTATTTTACAATTACAAATGCACCATTTTAATATTATCACATATCTGCTAACATACCTCTAGTCAAAAATCACAATGAGAAATGCTATTTCTTCTGTGTTCCCATTATGTGTAGATGGGTTGCTTTGTTATGTTGAGATTTATTGTTACATGGTTACATGTTATCTGTCATTGATAAATGGACTTTCTAATTGAATTTCATATCTTTAGTGCTAAACATGATTTAGTGCATGATATCAATTTGCATTTCCAGTGAAGGGGAAAAAAGTGAAAATTCATTGCTAAACATCTAGTAGGAAATTACTTAGTGTGTACATGATTCATTCTACTTCTTTCTATGTCATAAATGATGGGCATATACCCTGTGATCCAAAACCTTGGAAATTAGTGTTTTATGATAACTTAATAGCATAGTATATAGATCACAACATTTAAGAGAAAGCAAATAAATTTATCATTTACTATTTTAGGACTATTTTAGCCGGAGACTAATTTCAAATGTTTTAATTGATATCTACGATGTATTTTTGTTCAATTAGAGTTTTAAATGAGAGCTTAGAGCAGTGGTGACCTTTAAATATCCTATTCATTTTAAGACTGCCGTAGATGATTCTAAACTAATTAATTATAACCATTATAAGTAAATGAGTTATCAGCATTCATGAATTCTATAACAGCCAATTTGTTCCTGTTACCAAACTCTTAAAGTACCTATTTTATAATATCTCAGAGATGTAACCATAGGAACTAAGTGGTGGCCAACATAAACCTTTATAATTAATGAGGGTAAGTTTTCACCTTTTTGAATTATGTTGAAATGTACACAGAAGCCAGGTAATATACCTCAAGGACTACTGTTTTGTTCAAAGTTAAAGTGTTGTCTTACAGCTCTCAACTTCCTAGGGTTCATTTATTCAAAAAGCATTTGCAGAGTACTTGCTTTGTTCCAGGCATGTTAGACACCCTGTTAGATACCATGAGGGATAAAATAGGAATCAAACACTGTCATTACCATCCAGAAGCTTAAAACATAGGAGGAGAGGTACAACATTCATGCAGGTTAGTGTGCTATCACACTAAATGTGTTAAGTGTCATAAAGAGAAAGAAAACAAGTTGTTTCCTTGTAAAAATCATTTTTGCACAACTAATAGGATGTAGTAATTTATTATATTTGCCACCTCTTACACCACAAAAAGCTATGAACATGCAATAAAATACCTTTGATCTATAGTTCTTGCAATACAGGAAAATATATAAAATTGATTAACGCTTTGATCAAGAAAGCTTACCAATTCTCCCCTTCGTTTTTTTTTTTTTTGAGACGGAGTCTCGCTCTGTCGCCCAGGCTGGAGTGCAGTGGCTGGATCTCAGCTCACTGCAAGCTCCGCCTCCCGGGTTCACGCCATTCTCCTGCCTCAGCCTCCCGAGTAGCTGGGACTACAGGCGCCCGCCACCTCACCCGGCTAGTTTTTTGTATTTTTTAGTAGAGACGGGGTTTCACCGTGTTAGCCAGGATGGTCTCGATCTCCTGACCTCGTGATCCGCCCGTCTCAGCCTCCCAAAGTGCTGGGATTACAGGCTTAAGCCACCGCGCCCGGCCTCCCCTTCATTTATAAATGACCTAAAGATGAGAACTGCATCCCTCTTTCCCCTCAACCCCATGCATACTTCTCTCTTGGAATATATCTATACTTACTTATTTACTTCTTTATTTGTATCTCTGTATACATATGTATTATATGCACACATATGTATAAATATATAACTACTTATAAATATAAATTTATTTATATATATACACAATATAGATATATAAATATTAATATCTCAAGGAAGGAGTGTGATATATTTATATATTATTAATACAAGTAAATTTATTTAGCATACTAAATTATAAATAGATAAATAGATAGAGATAGATACAGATATATCTCTTAAGGGAAGAATGCAAGGGCTATGTATAAATACATATATACAGTAGAAGGAAAGAAGAAAGGAAAACAGATAAAAAAGGAAGGGAGTAAGTCTAGCATCTTTCCAGAATTAGGGAATTGAATGACATGTAACAACAGAACCAGAGAATTATTTCTCACTAACCACTACTGCTACCTAAACGACATGATTCAATAATTTCCAAGATTTCATAGCAATCATATCATCTAATTGATTGTCAATGTTATGGTTTTAATTATATTGACAATACTTATCCAAATAAACAACTAGATATCCAAAGCACTGACTCAATTATGCTCTCTATTTCTGCCATGTAAGTATAGTCATGGTGTTTCTTCTCTAAATTTATAGATCCTAGTCATGAACTATAAAGCTTTTAGAGCATAGAGTCAATATATTGGTATAATAAACTTTGCTAGTTCTTCCATGGTATTGCAGAATGGGGTTAATTTATGTCAGGGACAAGAGATGTTCCTTATAGTTCTTGTATTGAATGTATATATTTTGAATTACTTTTTGCCCTGACTTTCATTATAACACATGAGATATACTCCTTGGGGAGAAAATAAAACCAAATAAAATAGAAGGGCTACAGAGGGGAATAAAGAACCATATCATATATGATTTAAAACAATATATTTAAGAAGAAATACTATTAAACTATGTTGCTTAAATTTATTCATAGCCCACAAAAACTTCAGCATTCCTAGAATAAGACAAAGACCTCATAGCTTCATTAAATTCACTAGGAAAAAATACGCTCAACTCACACCAACCAGCTCTTCCTTCTCAAGTTCCTAGAGTTGAATGCATGTGGCTTTTGAAGTCATGTTTCCTGCCACTTTTGTGGATGCCACCAGCTTATTTCTAAATACAAACATGTGAGAAAATGGATATGAGAACAGGTGAACATGAAAGAGTCAAAGAATCAGAAGAATAGACAGTTGATAAATAAAAAGAAAAGAATGATTCTAATAACACACAAGTGTTAAGTAAGTAAGGGCAGGAGGCACAGGAGTGATGCTGGAGATTTAAAGAAACTTATAAAGTAAAGAAAAATTTCTAAAGAGGTGGCCAAGATGGCTAACTAGAAGCAGTTAGTATTCACGGTTCTCACAGATAGAAATGGAAGGGGTGAGTAAATAAAGAACCTTCAAATGAAACATCCAGGTACTCACATCGTAACTAATCGAGGAAACAAATTGACCCAAGGAGAACAGAGAAAAGCAAGGCAGGACAATGGCCCACCTGGGAGCAACATGGAGCCAGGGGATCCTCCCCTGCCCAGGGAATGGTGAGTGAATGTGTGACCTCCCCAGGAAAATGGTGAGTGAATGTGTGACCCTGGGAATCCACACTACTCCTACAAATATTAGCAACCCTCAGGTTGTCAGGAAATCCCCTCATGAACCCACTCCACCAGAGCCTTCAGTCTGTCACAAACAGCTACATGGAGTCTTGGCAGATCAGTTTCTCAGAACACATGGAGACCTGGCAGCCTTAGATACTTAGGTTTTCCAGCAGAAGCAACTGCAGCTCTGGCACAGTGGGAGGTAAGACCCCCATACATACCCCTAGGAAAGAGGCTAAATCAAGGAGGCTGAGCAGCGACGGTCTGCAGGCCCCACTTCCACAACACCTCACAGGAGAGACCCACTGTCTCAGAATTCCAGCCAGCTACCAGAGGCAGCATTGCATCTCCCTGGGATGGGCTCCCTGGGAGTAGGGCAGGCGAGTTGCAATCTTTGCTGTTTGGGTGACCTTGTCAGTCCTTCCAGCCTTCTGGCTTTGGAAAGGCCAGGCCCACATGAGGTGGAAGGGATCCCACAGCACAGCATAGCTGTTACTAAACAAACGTGGCCAGACTGCTTTTTAAAGCAGGTCTCCAATCCTGTTCCTGCTTATTGGGTGGAATCTCCCAACTGGGGCCTCTAGCCACCCTGCTGGTGTTCACCCAACAGAGATTTCAAGCCTTTCTGGGGTGAAGCTCCCAGAGGGAGGGGTGGGCCTCTATCTACGCTGTTTGAGCAACAGTTGTTCCAGCCTTCAGGATTTGGAGTGTCCAAGCCAATCGGGCAAAAGGGATCTCCCAGCACAGCATAGCTGGCTCTATAAAAACATGGCCAGGCTATTGTATTAAGTAGGTTCCTAATCTCATTCCCCCTCCCTGAGTGGGATCTCTCAACCAGGGCCTCCAGCCACCCTTGCTGGTGTTCTCCAGCCAGCAGAGATTTGAAGCCTCCCTGGGATGGAGCTCCCAAAGAGAGGGGTAGGTCATCATGTTTGCTGTTGGAGTGATTTAGCCATTCCAGCCTTGGGGCTTTGGAGGGTCTGAGCCAACCAGGGGAGAAGACAGTCCCCCAGCCCAGCACAGCTGCTCTGTGAAAACATGGCCAGGCTGCTTTTTAAAGCAGGTCCCTAATCCCATCTCTCCTCACTGAATGGGACCTCCCGACTGAGGTCTCCAGTCACCCCCATCAGTGCTCTCCAGCCAACATAGATTTGAAATCTCCCTGGGACAGAGCTCCCAGAAGGAGGGGTGGGCCACCATCTTCATTGTTTGGGTGACTTAGCTATTCCAGCCTTTAGATTTTGGAGAGACAAAGGTGACCAGGGGCTGTTATAGGCTGCCAGCACAGCACAGCACAGCAGCCCTACGCAAATGTGACCAGATCACATTTTTTTCTTTTTAGATGGAATCTCACTCTGTTGCCCAGGCTGGAGTGCAGTGGCACAGTCTTGGCTCACTGCAACCTCTGCCTCCCAGGTTCAAGCAATTCTCCTGCCTCAGCCTCCTAAGTAGCTGGGATTACAGGCACCCACCACCACACCCGGCTAATTTTTGTATTTTTAGTAAAGATGGGGTTTCACCATGTTGGCCAGGCTGGTCTCGAACTCCTGACCTCAGGTGATCCACCTGTCTCGGCCTCCCAAAGTGTTGGGATTACAGTCGTGAGCTGCCGCTCCCACCCCAGACAACATTTTTAAGCAGGTCCCTCATCCCGTTCCTCATCATTGGGTGTGGTCTCCCAACTAGGATCTCCAGCTACCCCCACCAGTGTTCTCCGGCTAACATAGGTTTCAAATCTCCCTGGGATGAAGCTCCCAGAGGAGGGGCAGGCTGCCATCTTTGCTGTTTGGGTGATCAGCTATTCCAGCCTTCAGGCTTTGGAATGTCTGAGAAAGGGCACTGAAGTGGACCACCAGCACAGCACAGCTACTCTATGAAAACATGTCCAGAATGGTTTTCTGAGTGGGGCACCAATCGTATTCCTTCTCACTGGGTGGGACATCCCAACCGGGGTATCCAGCCACCTCCTATAGGTGTGTTCAGGCAAGCAACAGGTCTGTACCTCCCTGGGACAGAGGTCCCAAAGGCAGAGGCAGGCTCCCATCTTTACTGTTTCACAGTCTTCAGTGGTGATACCTCCAGGTACTGGAAAATCTGAGGTGAATGCAGACAGTAGCGGGCCCCCAGCATACTGCAGCAACCCTGTGGAAAAGCAGCCAGACTATTACATGGGTGGCTGTTCCCGTATCTCCTCACTAGGCAGATACTCCAGGCCTGGGCATTCAAACCACCACCCCCCCACACACACACACACACACCCAACCAGAGCTATGAAGACAGTAGCAACTATCGAGAGAGATGCTCCCTGGAAAGAGCATCTAGAGGCAACTGAAAGTGTCTCTGCCACTGCCTCTGCAGTGGAACTGCCCTTGCTGCTCTCGGACTGGCAAAGGAGCAAAGACCTTAACTTCCTTATCCATACCTCCAAGAAGCTGCAGTCAACCCAAGGAGAGGAGACTAGTTCATTTCCCACATGTCCCACTGTATTAGTCCATTTTCACACTGCTATAAAGAACTACCTGAGACTGCGTAATTTATGAAGAAAAAAGGTTAATTGACTCAAAGTTCCACAAGTTTAACAGGAAGTATGACTGGGATTACTTAGGAAACTTATAATCATGGCAGAAGCAAAGGGGAAGCAAGAACCTTCACATGATAGTAGGAGAAAGATAGAGAGCATGAGGGGTGAAATGCCACACACTTTTAAACAACCAGATCTCATGAGACCTCACTCACTATCCCAAGAACAGCAAGAGGAAAGGCCACCTCCATGCTTCAATCACCTCCCACCAGGCCCCTCCTACAACATGTGGAGATTACACTTCAAGATGAGATTTCAGTAGGGAAACAGAGCCAAACCATATCTTTCCGCTCTGGCCCCTCCCAAATCTAATGTCTTTCTTACATTTTAAAATACATTAATTCCTTCCCAAGAGTTCCCCAAAGTCTTAACTCATTCCAGCATTAACTCAACTGCAAGTCCAAAGTCTCATCTGAAACAAGGCAAGACCCTTTTGCCTATAAGCTTGTAAAACTGAAAAGCAACAACAACAACAACAAATTAGTTACTTCCAAGATGAATTGGAGCTATAGGAGTTGGGTAAATGCTCCCATTCCAACAGAAGATATTGGCCAAAACAAAGGCGATACAGGCCCCATACAATTCCAAAACCCATCAGGGCACTTATTTCATCTTAAAACTCTAAAATAATCTCCTTTGACTCCATGTTTTACATCCAAGGCACACTGATGCAAGGGGTGGGTTCCCAAGGCCTTGGACAAGCACCATGTCTGTGGCTCTGCAGGGTACAGTCCCTGTGGCTGCTTTTACTGGCTGGCATTGAGTGCCTGTGGCTTTTCCAGACACACAGTGCAAGCTGTCAGTGGGTCTACCATTCTGGGTTCTGGATGATGGTGGCCCTCTTTTCACAGCTCCACTAGGCAGTACCTCAGTGGGGATTCTGTAGGGGCTCCAAGCCCACATTTCCCCTCTGCATTGCCCTAGTAGAGGTCCTCCATGAAGTCTCTGTCCCTGCAGCAGACTTCTGCCTGGACATGCAGGCATTTCCATACATTTTTTGAAATCCAGGTGGATTTCAAACCTTAGCTCTTGCCTTTTGTGTACCTACAGGCCCAATGCCATGTGAAAGCCATGTCTTGGGTCTTGCACCCTCTGAAGCACTGATCTGAGCTGTACCTTTGCCTCTTTTCATCACAGCAGGAGCTGGAGTGTTTGGGACACAGTACACCAGGTCCTGAGGCTGCACAGAGCAGCAGGGCTCTGGGCCCAGTCCATTAGACAATTTTTCCTTCCTAGGCCTCTGAGTCTGTGATGGGAGGGGCTGCTGCAAAGATCTCTGACATGCTCTGGAGACATTTTCCCCATTGTTGTGGCTATTAACATTTGGCTCCTTGTCACTTATGCAAATTTCTACAGCCAGCTTGAAGTTCTCCCCAGAAAAATGGGTTTTTCTTTCCTACCACATTGCTGAGCTGCAAATTTTCCAAATTTTTATGCTCTGCTTTTGTTTTAAGAGTAAGTTCCCACCTCAAACCATCTCTTTGTGAATATATATGACTGTATGCTGTTAGGAGCAGCAAGGTTAAATCTTGAACGCTTTGCTGCTTAGAAATTTCTACTACCAGATACCCTAATCATCTGTCTCAAGCTCAATGTTCCACAGATCCCTTGAGCAGGGGCACAATGCCACCAGTCTCTTTGCTGAAGAATAGCAAGAGTCAACTTTGCTCCAGTACCCAACAAGTTCCTCATCTCCATCTGAGACCACCTCAGCCTGGACTTCAGTGTCTATATCACTATCAGCACTCTGGTCAAAACCATTCAACAAGTCTCCAAGAAGTTCCAAACTTTCCACATCTTCCTGTCTTCTGAGTCATCCAAACTGTTACAGCCTCTGCTCATTACCTACTACCAAAGTTGCTTCCACATTTTCAGGTTATCTTTATGGCAGTACCTCACTGCTGGTACCAATATTCTGTATTAGTTTATTCTCACAGTGCTATAAATAACTACCTGAGACTGGGTAATTTATGAAGAAAAGATGTTTAATTCACTCACAATTCTGCATACTTAACAGAAAGTATGATTGGGAAGCCTCAGGACATTTATAATCATGGCAGAAGGTGAAGGGAAAGCAAGGACCTTCTTCACAAGGTGGCAGGAGAGAAAGAGTGTGAGAGATGCGAGAAGTGCCACACACTTTTAAACAACCAGATCTAGTGCAAACTCACTAGCACAAGAACAGCAGGGGGTAGTCCACCCCCATGATTCAATCACCTCCCACCAGGTACCTCCCCCAACATGTGGGGATTGCAATTTGAGATGAGATTTGGGTGGGGACCCAGAGCCAAACTATGTCACCCACATACACCCCACTGCTCATCACCAGACAGGGAACCCGTAGATGGGCCTGCAGCACAGACCCTCCATCCTGGGCTGATTGCACAGAGCAATTGCTGACCTGTATCTCTCTGGGGTGGAGCCCACAGGAGACAAGCAAAAGGCCACAACCACTACCAAGGTCCCTTTCTCTGCTGTCTCCAAGTTGAGGAAGAAAAATAAATACTGAGATCACCCAAGAGCTGTAGTGAGCAGCCCAGGTGTGCCAAGCTGTGATCTAGAGGCAGCACTCAAGGGGGAGAGAAACCCATACTTCCAGGGCATTGAGAGGAAACCCCACTGCAAATGTGAGGAAACATAGGGGAGCCATACAACCAAGCAAGAGTCTACCAACTAAGCAATAAGCCTAAGTGCCACCTATTGGATCACACTTCAGTGCTTCAACACCAAAAGTACCTCACTAACATACCTTCCTCTGAAACCAGAGATAAGGCATCAATTTCAAATAAAGACCCTGCAAAAACCCTTGACCTGGTGAAAACATTCAGAATGGAAGTCTATTGACTGTACTCAGTCTACATTGCAGTTTTAGCAATATACAAACACAGAGATAAAAAAGAACCAACACAGGAACTCCAGTAACTCAAATGGCCAGAGTGCCATATGTCCTCTAGATGACTGCACCAGCTCACCAGTAAGAGTTCTTAACCAGAGTGAACTGGCTGGAATTATAGAAATAAAATTAAGAATATAGATAGGAATGAAAATGATCAAGATTCAGGAAGATGGCAACACCTAATCCAAGGAATGTAAGAATCACAATAAAGTGATAAAGTGATACAGGAGTTGAAGGACAAAATAGTCAGTACAAGAAAGACACTACTGGGTCTGACAGAGATGAATAGCATGATGCAAGAATTTCACAATGCAATCACAAATATTAACAAAGCAGAGGAAAGAACATCAGAACATAAAGACTAGTTCTCTGAAATAAGACAATCAGAAAAAAAGAGGAAAAGAATAAAAGGAAATAGTAAAATCTCTGAGAAGTAAGTGATTCTATAAAGAGGCCATGGACCACTGGCAGACACGGCCACTTCCTGCTTACCCCCAGCAATGCTAACATTAAAGCAGTTCATAAGAAGGCAACAAGTTCTTCTCCACTACAGAAGGATTTTGCAAACAATTTGGCAAGTTCCAAATGATTCTGCTCGTAAATACCTGAAGTATTGGGCAAGGGAAGAATTGAAAGGAAATAAAAGTGCCCCCGAAGAGGATACAATCCAGATGATGATTGATTATTTAAGGCAATATGCAGCTCAAGGAGTTAGAAAAATACACTTGCTTTAGCAAAATCTTAACTATAGCATTATTCTGAAGGATTTTCAAAGTCTCCATGTGTTTGGTTGCATTTAGGATTAACAATGGACAACAAAAATCCCAGTCTTCCTATTTGTATGTACAGTATTTGGTGATAGAGAGCAAAGGAAAACACATCAAAACAGTTGTCTTAACACTGAAAAACATACCCTACATTTTGAAAATGTTTATGGATTTCTCAGCAGTTTTTAAAAGAAGGAAAAACCATCAACAAATGTCCAGTTAGCACCTGAAAAGATGCATTAGGGAAGTGTAAATCAAAACTATTATGAGGCTGGGGCACAGTGGCTCATGCTTGTAATCCCAGTACTTTAGGAGGCTGAAGTAGGTGGAACACTTGAGGTCAGGAGTTTGAGACCAGCCTGGCCAAAATGGTGAAACCTCATCTCCACTAAAAATACAAAAATTAGCTGAGGGTGGTGGTGCATGCCTGTAGTCCCAGCTACTTGGGAGGATGAGGCAGGAGAATCACTTGAACCCAGGAAGCAGAGGTTGCAGTGAGCTGAGATCATGCCACTGAACTCCAGCCTGGGCAACAGAGCAAGACTCCGTCAAAAAAAAAAAAAAAAAAAAAAAAAACTACGAGATATCACTTTACATTCACTAGAATGCCATAATTAAAAAGAGAAATAATAGCAAGTGTTGGTGAAGATGTGCAGAAATTGGAACCCTCATACATTACTGGTGGGAATGTAAAATGGCACAGCTACTTCAGGAAACACATCATCGGTTCCTCAAAAGATGAAACAGAGCTGCTGTATGACTTAGCAACTCTACCCCCAGGCCCATAACCATTATTTGGCAGTAAAAAGAAATGAAGGACTGATATATGCTAAACATGGATAAACCTTGAAAACATTAAGTGAAAGAACCCAGTCACAAAATATCACATGATGATTCCATTCATATGAAATGTCCAGAATAGGCAGAAAGACTAGTGGTTACCTAGACTGGCTGTAGGTAGAACGGAGTAACTGCTAATGGGTGTAGGGTTTCTTTTCAGGGTGGTGAAAATACCCTACAGTTAGCTTGTGGTGTAGGTTGCACAACTCTGAATATACTCAAATCCATTCAATTGTACATTTTAAGTGAAAGATGTGAATTGTATCTCAATAAAGTGATTATAAAAAAAAGGTCTGAGGTGAAGGACTGAAAGTGTACTGACACCAGTAGATACCCTGGAACTTTCTTGAAAAATCCTGCCTTTTCCCGAGGGTTGTTTGGGTACATTCTTCACATATGTCATGGTTTGATAGAGGACTCATCAAAAAGATCACCACTGGGAATCTAGATCTTTGTTGGAGAGGGAAGATAAAGAGAAGCTTAATGAGCACATTGAAGTACTTACTAGAAAGAAGAGGGAAGAATTCTAGATGAAACCTCTGTGAGTACCTTAACATCCACGTGGAAGAAGTTAAAAAATTAAGATTCTGGGTGGAGTTCTCCTCCAATGACAGGAAAAAAACAAAGATAATTTGAAGAATATGTCAGAAACAAATATATTACAACCAAAGTTGACTTCAGGGCACTTTTGAAGGAGACCAAATTTATAACAGATAGTTTAGTTAAAGACATGAAAGTGAAAGCTTGTGGAAGATGCTGGAATCATCAGTCCTGAAAATTGAAGTCTTCTGTTCATCAACAGAACAGAGCTAGGAAGCTAATCTAAGAATCTGACTAACACCTGAAAGATGTAGCCAACATTTTGCAGAATGATAAATAGTATTCAGTACTGAACTGTGCCTGAGAAAAGGCATAAACTGAATGTGGATGTTGATGACCTGGACTGTCAGGGTCCACCTCTACCTCCCAAAGCCTCAGAGCCCACAAGACAAAATAATTCTCAACACTGTTTCATTGGGGTAATCTACTAATTCAACACATTTGCCTGAGCCAATTTTCAGGTTTTTATGTAGATAAGTATTACTCGACCTATTGCAAAATGATCTGACAAACAAGAGAAGCATTTGTGACGTTTCTGAACAGAGAACACTTTGCAAATATTTTTCTTTGTGTGACATGATTGATACACTCAAATACAGGCTATCTCTAGTAAATCTAAAATCTTGAAACTAAAATCATCCTTTTATGGATATAGAAGTCAGTGATTTAATGATGTTCTTCCTAACAGTGGTGTGCATGGAAAGGTTTTCATTAAAGAGCATATGTGGTTTGCATTTGCAAGATGCGAATAGCACAGACTCCAAGAAAACCTAAGTTTTTTTTGTTCTTTGTTTGTTTGTTTTGTTTTGTTTTTTAGCAGGTAAGGCCGGGTATGGTGGCTTAAACAAGTAATCCACACACTTTGGGAGGCTGAGGTGGGAGGATCGCTTGAGCTCAGGAGTTTGAGAACAGCCTGGGCAATATAGTGGGACCCTGCCTCTACAAAACATTAAAAAATTAGCTGGGCAAGGTGGCATGTGCCTATAATTCCAGCTACACAGGAGGCTAAGGTGGGAGGATTGCATTTAGCCCAGGAGGTTGAGGCTGCAGTGAGCCATAAACACACCACTGCACTTCAGCCTGGAAACAGAGCAAGACCCTCCCTCCCCCCACCAAAAAATATAAGGAAAACACTGAAAATTGAATAATCTGTCAGAGGCAAAATTTACTGTAATGGACACGCTTTTACCTTCATCTCTAAAGAACAATTTAATTTGTTCACTTACATGCTTTGCTTATCCCCTCTGAATTATAAGCCAATCTTGTTGGTTAACCTAAGGGATTTCTTTAGTGGTTTCTTCTCAGGTACAGAGCCATGGTCATTATGAAGTTGGTCTGAATTCAACTGCTGGTGATTTTTATGGAGGAATGAAAAAACAAAACAAAAAGAAACTTGCTGGTGAAACACACTTTATTCATCATGAAGCAATTTTTGTCAGTACTCTAGATTAGACAACAAATTACTTTCTGGATGTTTCCTGAAAACTGTACTTCTGTTTGAATGTTAAACTTTTGTTCCTAAAGTTTAAGATGTTTGAATGTCAGTTTATTTATTGAACCATAATAAATTGACACTTTTATATTTAAAAAATTTAAGTATAGAAGCTTTATAGAAAAAAAAAAGACCAAATCTATAAATCATTGGCATCCCTGAAAGTGTAGGGGGAAAAATAAACAACTTGGAAAACACATTTCAGGATATCATCCAGGAAAATTTCCCCAACCTTGCTAGAGAGGACAACAGAGAACTCCTGTGAGATTCCACACAAGAAAATCATCCCCAAGACACTTAATCACCAGATTTTCCAAGATTGAAACGAAAGGAAGAATGGTAAATGTAGCTAAAGAGAAAGGTCAAGTCACCTACAAAGAGAACACCATCAGTTTAACAGCAGATGTCTCAGCTGAAACCCTGCAAGGCAGAAGAGATTGAGAGCCTGTATTCAACATTCCTAAAGAAAAAAATTCTTCAACCAAGAATTTCTTATCCAGCCAAACTAAGTTTCCTAAGTGAAGGAGATACAAGATCCTTTCAGATAAGCAAATGTTGAGGGAGGTTTTTACCACCAGACCTGCCTTACAAGGGATCTCAAAAGAAGCACTAGATATAAAAAGGAAGGACCACTACCAGCTAATACAAAAACACACTTACCTAAATAGACCAGGGACACAATGACATGATCAAATCCACACATATCAATACTAACCTTGAATGTAAATGGGCTAAATGACCCACTTGAAAGACACAGAGTGGCAAACTGGATAAAAAAGCAAGACCCAAAGGTATGCTGTCTTCAAGAGACCCATTTCATACAAAATGACATCCACAGGCTCAAAATAAAGAGATGGATGACAATCTACCAAGCAAGTGGAAAACAGAAAAAAAAAAACAGTGGTTGCAATCATGGCTGAAGACAAAACCGATTTTAAACCAACAAACATTGATAAAAACAAAGACAGGCATTACAAAATGGTAAAGGATTCAATTCAACAAGAAGACCTAACTATCTTAAATATATGTGCACTCAACAAAGGAACACCCAGATTCATAAAGGAAGTTCTTAGAGACCTAAAAAGAGACATAGATTCCCACACAATAATAGTGGGAGACTTTAATACTCCACTGACAGTATAAGGCAGATCATCAAGGCAGGAAATTAACAAAGACATTCAGGACCTGAATTTAACATTGCACCAAATGGATCTGGTAGACCTCTACAGAACTCTCCACCAAAAACAACAGAATATACATTCTTCTCATCAACATATACACTTAATCTAAAATGGACCACATAATTGGACATGAAACAACCCTCTGGAAATGCAAAGTAGCCAAAATCATACCAAACACACTCTCCACAGTGCAATAAAAATGGAAGTCAAGACTAAGAAGATTGCTCAAAACCATGCAATACATAGAAATTTAAAAACATGTTCCTGAATGACTTTTGGTTAAATAATGAAATTAAGGCAGAAATCAAGAAGTTCTTTGAAACTAATGAGAACAAAAACACAACATATAAGAATCCCTGGGACATGGCTAAGTCAGTGTGAAGAGGGAAATTCATGGCACTAAATGTCCACATCAAAAATTTAGAAAGATCTCAAATTAACAACCTGACATCACAACTGAAATAATTAGAGAAGCAAGAACAAATCAACCCCAAAGCTAGCAGAAGTCAAAAAATAACCAAAATCAGAGATGAACTGAAGGAAATTGAGACACATAAAACCATTCAAAGGGAATTTTTCCAGTTTTTGCCCATTCAGTATATTGGCTGTGGGTTTGTGGCAATTATTAAAAAGTCAGGAAACAATAGGTGTTGGAGAGGATGTGGAGAAATAGGAACACTTTTATACTGTCGGTGGGATTGTAAACTAGTTCAACCATTATGGAAAACAGTATGGC
>NW_012117711.1:422114-426117 GCF_000951035.1 Colobus angolensis palliatus | reverse complement strand
TTAGAATTAACAAAGGGAATGTTACCACGGAGTTCACAAAAATAAAAATAACCAGCAAAACTATTATAAACACCTCTATGCACACAAACTAGAAAACATAGAAGGGATGGATAAATTCTTGAACACAACACCCCTTAAGACTGAGTCAGGAAGAAACTGATTTCCTGAACAGAGAAATAACAGGCTCTGAAATTTAATCAGTAATAAATAGCCTACCAACCAGAAAATAAATAAAACTGGACCTGATGGATTCACACCTGAATTCTACCAGATGTACAAAGAAGAGCTGGTACCATTCCTATAGAAACTATTCCAAAAAACCGAGGAGAAGGAATTCCTCCCAAACTCATTCTGTGGCCAAAGTCATCCTGATACCAAAATGTGGCAGAGACACAACAAGAAAAGAACATTTCAGGCCAATATCCTTGATGAAAATGGATGCAAAAGTTATCAACAAAATACTGGCAAACAGAATCCAGCAGCACATCAAAAACCTCATCCACCTTGATCAAGTAGGATTTATCCCTAGGAGGTGAGTTTGGTTCAACATAAACACAAATCAATAAATGCAATTCACCACATAAACAAAACTAAAGACAAAAACCATATGATTGTCTTAATAGATGCAGAAAAGGCTTTCAATAAAATTCAACACCATTTATGTTAAAAATTCTCAACAAACTAAATATTTAAGGAACATACCTCAAAATAATAAGAGCCATCTATGACAAATCCATAGCCAGCATCATGCTGAATGGGCAAAAGCTGAAAGCATTCCCTTTGAAAACCGGCACAAGAAAAGGATGCCCTCTCTCACCACTCCAATTCAACATAGTATTGAAAGTCCTGGGCAGAGCAATCAGGCAAAAGAAAGAAATAAATGATATCCAAATAGAAAGAGAGGAAGTAAACTATATCTGTTTGCAGACAACATGATCCTATATGTAGAAAACCATATAATCTCAACCCAAGAGCTCCTTAAGCTGTTAAACAACTTCCATAAAATCTCAGGACACAAAATCAGTGTACAAAATCACTAGCATTCTTATACACCAACAACAGTCAAGCTAAGAACCAAATAAAAAAAGCAATCCCATTTACAGTAACCACAGAAAGAAAAAAAATACCTAGGAATACAGCTATCCAGGGAGGTGAAAGATGTCTGAAATGAGAATTACAAAACACTGCTCAAAGAAATTGGAGAAGACACAAACAAATGAAAAAAATCTCATCTTCATGGA
Organism: Colobus angolensis palliatus; assembly: GCF_000951035.1. Lineage (NCBI taxonomy): Eukaryota > Metazoa > Chordata > Mammalia > Primates > Cercopithecidae > Colobus > Colobus angolensis. The sequence continues at coordinate 424,876 of NW_012117711.1, read as the reverse complement.
TAGAAAATAACAGTATTGTTAAAATGGCCATATTGGCCAAAACAATTTACAGATTCAGTGCTATTACTGACAAACTACCAATGACATTCTTCACAAAACCAGAAAAAAAGAAACTATTTTAAAATTCATATGGAAGAAAAATGAGCCCAAATAGCCAAGGCAATTCTAAGGAAAAAAAATAGTCATCACGTTATCTGACTTCAAACTGTTCTACAGAGCTGCAGTAACCAAAACAGCATAATACTGGTACAAAAACAGGCACATAGACCAATGGAACAGAATAGAGACCAGAAATAAGGCCACACACATATAACCACCTGATTTTCAACAAAGCTGACAAAAAACAAGTAATGGGGAAGAAGACTTCCTAGTCAATATGTGGTGCTGGGATAACTGGCTAGCCATATGCAGAAGACGGAAGCTGGGCTCCTTCCTTATAGCATATACAAAAATCAACTCAAGATGGATTAAAGATTTAAATGTGAAACACAAAGCTACAAAACCCTAAAAGACAATCTAGACCATGCCATCCTGAACATAGGAATGGGCAAAGATTCATGATGAAGACACCAAAAGCAATTGGAACAAAAGCAAAAATTGACAAGTGGGATCTAATTAAACTGAAAAACTTCTGCACAGCAAAAGAAACTATCAACAGAGTAAACAGACAATATAAAGAATGGAAGAAAATATTTGCAAACTATGCATCCGAAAAAAGGTCTTATATCCTGCATCTATAAAGTGAACAAAGGACATGAACAGACACTTTCAAAAGAAGACATACATGTAACCAACAAGTGTATGAAAAAAAGCTCAACATCACTGATGATTACAGGAATGCAAATCTAAACCACAATGAGATACCACTTTACACCTGTCAGAATGGCGATTATTATAAAGTTGATAAATTAAAGATGCTGGCTAGGTTGTGAAGAAAAGGGAATATTTATAAACTGTTGGTGGTAGTGTAAGTTAGTTCAACCACTGTGCAATGCAGTATGGTGATTCCTCAAAGATCTAAAAGCATCACTATCATTTGACCCAGCTATCCCATTACCAGGTGTATTCCCAGAGGAATATAAATCATTTTACTATAAAGACACACGCACATGGAAGTTCACTGCAGCACTATTCACAGTAGCAAAAACGTGGAATCAACCTAAATGTCCATCAATGACAGATTGGATAAATAAAATAAGGTATATATACACAATGGAATACTAATCAGCCACATAAAGAAAAAAAAAAAATGAGACCATGTCTTTTGTAGGAACATGGATGGAGATGGAGGCTATTATCCTCAAGCAAACTAATGCAAGAACAGAAAACAAAATAATGCATGTTCTCAGTTATAAGTGGGAGTTAAATCATGAGAACTTATGAACACAAAGAAGTAAACAACAGACACTGGGGTCTACTTGAGTGTGGAAGGTGGGAGGGGAGAGAAGAACAGAAAAGATAACTACTAGGTATTGGGCTTAATTCCTAGTTGATGAAACAATCTGTGACATGAGATTACCAATGTAACAAACTTTCACATGTACCCCTGAACCTAAAATAAAAGTTATAAAAAGAAAAAATTCTGTTAAATATCAGCACAGTATACAATGTAGTTTGTCAAAGTATGAATTTGAGATATTCTAAAGTTCTAATTGTTATAAAAGTTCCATTTAGCAAGATACTTTTTCCCCTTGAAAATATTAGGTTTCTCATTTGCTAAATGCAATGACCCTTTAGCCTTCTTCTCTTCATAAATCTTGTTTTTTTTCATAAACCAAGGGAGGGAGATGCCTAAATATTCTTTAATGGTCACTTCTCCCACTATCACATTTATCTCTCTGTCATCCACTTTGATATTAGTTCAAATAGTCCTGCAATGTTGTTCCTTCTGTTGATTTAATCAATACATAGGTTTAGGGACATTTTCTTTAATGGGGTTTGACCTACTCTTTAGCTGAGTTACAAATTTCTCTTCTTGACAAGGTCAGCAGCATTCTGTGCTATTATGGCACCTGTGTAGGAGTGAGGTTAGTATCCTTACAGAAGCTAGGACTTGGGGTGTATTTTTAAAGGTAAGACTTTAGAGAGCAGATGAATCCAATATGTACAGAACTTTTTCCTGTCATCCTTTAAAATGAGCCAGAAAACATTTTCCCAAGATTTCAGAATTTATAAGTTTACCATTTTGTCATTCAAATAGCTCACTGAAATAATGGACTATAGTGCTCAGCAAAGGGCTGAGATGTGATGTTGGCCTGGGAACGACTATACTCAAGGAAAACCAAAACCTCAGGCTTCCTTTGCCTTCTTTCTTCTCCATTTTGAGTTTGTACTGGTTTAATTTTTAGGTTAAATCCAAACACCTAATAGAAGTTACAATCAGGCCCTAAAAGTGGATTTCTTGCAGCAATGGGGCTTATATTCACAACTGAGCCATTTTTATTTTTAGCCTTAGCACACTCTCCTTAAATAGCCTAGGAAGACACTAAGAGAATATCTGCAATGAAGAGTCTCTAAAAAGAAGAGGGAAAGTAAAGGCAGAGAGGTTAGTCAACAAATGCTGAGGCTTCACTGAATACCTTATTCATGATTAAGAACAGATTGATTTTGGCCGGGCGCAGTGGCTCACGCCTGTAATCCCAGCACTTTGGGAGGTCGAGGTGGGTGGATCATGAGGTCAGGAGATCAAGACCATCCTGGCTAACACGGTGAAACCCCGTCTCTACTAAAAATACAAAAAATTAGCCGGGCGTGGTGGCGGG
>NW_012117711.1:419386-422064 GCF_000951035.1 Colobus angolensis palliatus | reverse complement strand
CGGGAGGCGGAACTTGCAGTCAGCCGAGATCACGCCACTGCACTCCAGTCTGGGCAACAGAGCAAGACTCTGTCTCAAAAAAAAAAAAAAAAAAAAGAATAGATTGATTTTAATAACCTCAAACTATGCTACAATGTCTCTACTTAAACAAACTTTATTTTAGAACAGTTTTAAGTTTGCAGAATTATTAGCGATATTACAGAGTTCCTGTGTACCCCATACTCAGATTCCCCTATTTTAATATCTTACTATATTAAGATGTTAATATAATAGTATCTTATTATATTAAGACTTATTATATTAACATCTTAATATGTTAGTACCATATATATGCAACAATGAATGAATCAATATTGATACATTATTATTAACTAAATGTAATACTTTATTCAGATTTCCTCACTTTTTCCTTAGTATTATTTTTCTTTTCTATAATCCCATCAAGGTATCATATTACATTTAGTTGTCATATCTTCTTAGACTCTCTTGGCTGTGACAGTTTCTTTGATTTTTCTTTCCTTGATTTTGAAGACCTTGATAATTTTGAAGAGTACAGGTCAGGTATTTTCTAGAATGTCCATCAACTGGGATTTTTTTTTATTTTTTTCCACAATTAGACTGAGATTATTGGTTTTTGGTAATAAGACCACAGAAATAGAGTGCCATCCTTATTACATCATATCCCAAGATATAGGCTATTGACATGGCTTATTATTGATAATGTTGACCTTGATCACATTGTCAGGTTTCGCCACTGAGGTAGTATTTGTTAGTTATTATTTTTCCCCCTCTCTGTATTCTACTCTTAGGAAGCAGAACATTATATACAGCCTCTGCTATGGTCTACGTACTTGAAGGTAGGATATCTTCATAAATAACTTGGAATTTCTCTGCAAGGAAGATTTGTGTATTCTCCTCCATTTATTTGTTTAGTCAACCACTTATTTATATCAGTATGGACTCATAATTCCTTGCTTTTATAATTTGCATTATGATCCAATATTTATTTTGTTGTTTACATTGTTCCACCTTTGACTACTGAAAGTTCTTTCAGTTGGCTTTTCTACCCCTTTGACAAAACCCTATTATTGTGTTTTTTATTGTTTTGTTTTATTTTGTTTTAAGAACTACTTTACTTTCTGGAACTAAAAGATGCTCCAGCACTAGTAGAAGTATATTTCACTTCCCAGTCTCAGAATCAGTCATTTCTCCAATAATCACTCCCAATATGAGCACCATCAGGGAAATTAAGGTCAAGTTTATTTAAAGAGTAAAATCTGAAGATAAGAAAGAAGACTTTTACATTCAGGGCACTAAGGGCAGAACAGCATATTTTGTGTTCCCCTCTCTACCTCCACCAGGCAACCGTGACCATATTTCTAGTTGTTCTGTTTCTGTCATCTCTGCCTCCAATTTGCTTCCATCCTACAAACTACTGTTCGTGAAGTCATGTCATTGTCCTGCTGAAATACTGTTACTAGTGCTCCACTGACTTCAAGAGCTAGCTCAATTTCTAAATCATCCCTCAATAACTCCCTACAATCTAGCCTTAAACTATTACTACAGACTACATCTCCTGTATCCTTCTTTTTTATTCACAACCTCAATCTCTAGTCATAATGGACAGATTACTTGAAATGTGCCCTGAGATATTTTTCAACTCTCTCAGATAGAAGAAACTAATTCCTTCAAATTCCCATCACAGCTTATTTTTTTAAATTCTTTTCTCATGACACTTACTTCCTACCATCTATTAGAATTCATTAAATATAAAGCTATTTCTTTATCAATTTCTGGGGTTATTAAGCAATTTCCTTTATCTCATTTCCCCTACCCCTAGTTTTATGTGCCTACTTGTTCAGCTAAGAGGGAGAGGGCAGGAAATGTGAGATGATAATCAGTCATTGTCTTAAATTAGTTCCCCTGCATTGTGAACATTACCCAAGTTTCTTCTCTAGCCTAACTCAGTCAATCAATCCTCAAATAAATAAAAACAAGTTTGCTGATATTTTATTAAACCCTAATTTAGGAAAAGACCATTGCTTTCTTCACCTCCTTGACCCTAGTAAGTACAATTGATTGTTTATATACTGTTTTGTCTGTTTTTACACTGCTATAAAGAAATATCCAAGACTGAGTAATATATAAAAGAAAGGATTTAATTGGCTCACAATTACACATGGCTGGGGAGACCTCAGGAAATGTACAATTATGGCAGAAGGTGAAAGGGAAGCAAACACCTTCTTCACAAGGCAGCAGGAGAGAGAAGAAAAAACCATCAGATCTCATGATAACTCACTCACTATCAGGAGAATAGCAGGGGGAAAACCACCCCCATTATCCAATCACCTCCCACCAGTTCCTTCCCTTGACACATGGGAATTACAATTTGAGATTAGATTTGGGTGGGGACATGGAGCCAAACTGTATTATGTACCTGGTATCCCCAAATAAAATTCCTGGATTAACTTTACATAGCATCTTGTACAACAATATATTTTGAAAAATGTGTCTTACTTTATTCCATCCATTAAAATGTATGCTCAGATTTGCCAATAAATCTAATAGAAACCAAGGCCTTGGGGGGGCGGAGCAAGATGGCCGAATAGGAACAGCTCCAGTCTCCAACTCCCAGCGCGAAGGACACAGAAGACCGGTGATTTCTGCATTTTGAACTG
>NW_012117711.1:406148-414806 GCF_000951035.1 Colobus angolensis palliatus | reverse complement strand
AAACCTGCACGTTATGCACATGTACCCTAGAACTTAAAGTATAATAAAAAAAAAAAAAAAAAGAAACCAAGGCCTTAATTAAATCCATTATGTTTTAAAAATGGAATTCCAGAAACTAACTGGTAGAAAAGGGAAAGATCTGGGGGATGTCAGTATTTCTTCTGCTCTAAAATTACACCACTTATAATTGCCATTCAACACATTTTCCCTTAATGTAAAATAAACTTCTCTGTGAGGTTTGGGCTGACTTTGAAGCTGCAAATCTAGCTTTACCTGCACAAAATGTCAGCTTAGCAGTATTGAGAGGATTTTTCTCAAAAAAAAAAGCCATAACTATCTGTACATGAAACATAAAATAACCTCTCTGGCTTCTCTTAAATCAAATATTTTGAGGACTTCATGGAAAACACCAAATGCATTTGGTCCAAATGACAGTTTGGAAGTATTTTGCTCTTGAAGTCTGGGCTAAGTCCCATACTTAAACTTTCCCTCCCCTTGCCACCCTTTCTGGATCCTATACTCTGGCCATAGGTTTTCAACCCCTCTTTCCTGCCAAGATTCTGATCCAATACATCTAGGGTAGAATACAGGAAAATATAGTCTAGCAATCTTTCCAGGTGATTCTGGCATATAACCAAGTTTAGTAATCATTGATCTAATGGAATGTCCTCATTTGACAAATGAGAAAATTGGCAACTAAATCAAGGGAATCAAAATTAAACCCCTTAGTCTCAGTATAGTGCTCCTTTTACCTTACTAGGAAACCATTACCAATGTATGCATCCAGTGATGATATTCAAAATAATTAACAACTAGCAAGAAACAAGCACCAGTGAAAAGGGACACCTAGCCAGTTGAAACATATGCCTGACCAAACCAAATGGATGCCTGCCATAAACATCTGGTATGGCTCTACTTATGTGTATCTGGCTGAACATCTGCATTAAATATTGCTTGAGATGATTAAATTTGAATTAAGTAATTGGAATAATAAGAAATTATATTTTAGCTTAAGAAAAGAAAGATCTTTCTCACAATAAAATCTGTCCAACACCTAAATGGACTAACTTAGTAAGCAATCAGATCCTCATTATTAAAAGTATTCAAATTCCATAAGTACCTAACAGGCATCAGAAATACTACAGAAAGGAGATTTATACTCACTGGAATACTGGAGCAGAAATTTCTATGATGTCTTAGAACTGGAAGGTTCTGTATAATAATATATAAGTTTTAGCTGACATAATAAATTGTTTATATTTTATTTTATTTTTCACATAGGTGTTTCAAACTCCTGTAGCCATAGCTATAGCAACTACCTTATTTCCTTCAGTAATGTGTGATTTCTTGCAGAAATCATGACACTTATGTTGGCAACCAGACTCGTTTAGTCATATGTTCATGTTAAATTCAATTAAAAAATAAAGCTAGTGAAAACAAGTGGAATCAAAGAAATATGATAATAGCCTATGACTAGTAGATAAATACTGGAACAAGAGCAATCAGAACTTATGGTTATATTTAGCCCCATCAATTGCTTGTTTTTCCAAAGCTGATTTCTTTCTCTATTTCTTCATTCTCAAATAATTGAGTGGAAATTTGATTCATAAACTTTGACTCATTCATAAGTGATAATAATGATGTGGCTAAAGAGAAGTTTTTCAGAATTATAGTTTCCTTTAAAAATGGACTGGTTTCTCAGTTAAAGACATGGGATAGTTTCAATAGCATTTTATTATTGTGTCAAGCCACCCCAGTATCTCTATTTTAAAATCAATGAGCTAAAATTATAAGCCTTCAGACTAATAAAAAGGTGATTTTAAGTACCACGTAATTATCAGACTTCAAAAGTTTCTATATTACAATTAACATTTTGTGCAGAATATAAAGGGGACTGGTGAAAGAATTAATGGGACAAGATTTTAGTCTCGGCTCTGACACTAATCCTTCTGTGACCTCAAGCAAGCCATATAACCCATGGTGATTACTTTCTAATAGGAAAATGTATGTGTTGGAACTGCTGGTCTTTATCATTCCTCCCATTGTGTATTTTTTAATGCAAAACAATGAATTATGGCATTAGCTTTTTATTTCATTTTTAAGTTCTACAACTATACATAAAAACTCAAATCTAAATAAGCCACTCAACTTTTTCCTTGTAAGAAAACCCTATTAGATAATTTTATTAGTAATAATATTCTTATGCAGCCACTGATATTTTTGTATTCTCTGTTAGAGTATTTACTGATGGCCATTTCAGATTAAAGTTGGCAGCTACTTAATTTTTAAAGTTCAGAAAGATGGAAAGTTCCACAAAGCATAAAGTTGCCTTAGATTAGAACTGGTTTCTTACGGTATTCAATAACCTTTGTAAAATCAGCTTAGTTTTAAAATTGAATGGTATACTTTCCGAGATACAAACACCGCTCACTGTAAATTCCTCCAAAGTCTAAAGCCTTTGTAACATTTTTGCCTCATGAGGCTGTTTGCTCAGTAGTAAAGAGGTCAGGCTTTGGAGTCTGATACATCTTGGTATATATGTGTGGGCCATAAATTCATAACTTTATGTCTACAAACAAGTTACTTTACATAGCTTAGTTTTCTTATTTGTAAAACAAGGATGATATTAGTATCTACTTATTAAGGTTCTGAAAATTAAATATTATAATGTATATAAAGTTCCTGAAACAATAAGCATTCCAAACATTATAAATATTGCTCTTGTTGTTGTTAGCAACAGTGGCAGCTGTGACTCAAGGAAGAACATGCCTTAGCAGCTATGTAAATCAAGTCTAACCAGCTTTAATTTTTCTTTACCCATACATTACACAATGTGTTTCTAGTAGTCCCTGTAAGCCACTGCCATCCTATGGGGTAAGCCAATGGGGTTGCAGCATCTGAGGTGGCCTGATAAGTCTACTGTGTCCATTCATCGCAGCTCAGAAGACAGCAACCAATCTGCTGCGTAGGAGCCATCTTAAATCTTACACCAAGAAAAGAAATAACAAGAAATAAATGCTTTTTAAAAGCTCACACAGAAATGGACATAAGCAAGCCATCTGAAAATCCAGAGATAAAATCTTATATAAATGGGAATACCAGAGGCTAGAAGAACCAACCTGTTTCTTTTAATGACCCAGTTGAAGAATTCAAAATAGTATACCAGTTGCTTCGTTCTAAATTCAGTCCACTAATCATGTCTTCTGCAGTTTCTACAGCATAACCATTTTGGTTTCTGGTTGAAGGACAAAATGGTCTTTGGTGTATGGTGACACTTGGGTAAAATTATATTTAGAATATGAATGATAACTAAATAGTTAGAATCTATAGAGTACTTCCAGCTGTTCTTGTTATTTTATTTTCCATTTGGTTGAAAGTGTACTCGCTGATGACGGCCAACTAGACATAGCCATGTGGAATAACTGCCACCAAGGGACAGAGACACTGGTGCACTCCTAACTGATCTTCAGAGAGAATGCACTGAAAGTGGACAGAGGGAAGACACAGAAGTTGTGATGAAGATGGGAGAAGCTGGGAACCCTGCATGGGGCTACTGTGCACCAAGACTGGCTCCTGGCCCCCAACAACTCTGGGGGAATGTGTGAGTTGAACTGGCAATGAGAAAACCACTCTTATCATGGGCCTCTGGAATCCCAACAGAAGGAGACCCCTTGACCACCATGGACACTTGAGTTGGCAGGGAGAGCTACTAAGAGAAGTGGTAGGGGCAGAACTCCAGCTAGTGAAAAGCCCAGAGGATTTGGTGTGGGATCTTCTGTGGTGGAGCACAGCCAGGGACACTCATCTCCCTAGGCTCGACTTGCTCCCATAGGACACTTTTTAGCCCTAAAAGATTTGTAGGAACTAAACTCTGAAGGGCAGTCTTGTCACCAGTTCAACCTGAGCACCCCTTGGTCTGCTGGCTTCTTCCAGGGCCCCAGCCTTCCCACGCCTGCTTGCAGTGCACCCTCAGTTGACCTGGGGACATGCATTATACCTCCTAGGCTAGCAGACCCACCTTACCAGCAGCGAGCTCCATCAGAGTGGCCTCCAAAGACCTGTACCAGCCTGACAACACCCCATACTCACTGCGGCTTCCCACAGGGCAATGACCACCCTCCACATTGCTTTGAATGTGTGTGCATGGGCAGATCTTGCCTTCCCTGACCTAACAGCACATCTACGTGTATGCACCCTGCCTTGCCACTGCTGCTGGCATCAGGAAACTTCACCTCCCCTTTTCCTACTGTACTGCCATTGCAGTTGGAGCCTTGGTGGGCACAGAGCCCACCAGCACTACCCCTGCCAGTGCCCCGTCTCTGTGCCAACACTGCCCCCAGAGTGAAACAAGGCATGAAGAATAGCATACCCTCCCCTGCCCTGAGCAACCACCTTCGCCTGCATGAACATACACAGAGGGCACAGACAACCCTGTACTCACCAGCATTCTGCCCCCATGCTAACATCACCACCAGTGAAACCACAGGCGTAGTCACCAGCAGGGTCCTCCCACCTACTGTGAGCTGTGCTGCCTCTGGTGCAGCTGCAAACTCTCACATAGAGGCCAGCACCCTGGCATCCACTAGCACCTTGCCACAGCCATTGAGTGAGCATGCTGCTGTGCTACCGCTGCCACTGCAGCTGACGTGTGAATGAGTATGGATCCTGCTGCCACCTTCCTACAAAATGCTTTGGCATGAACCACCCATTGGAGTGCTGTGACCAACAGTCCAGGAGCAACTTGACCACCTCAGCACAGTGAACTCCTAACTTCAAGGAGCCAGAGAACAAAGTAAGGACCTGATACCAGTCCTCCAGAATTAGAACATGCAGTTCAGAAGTTGTGAGCTGAGCTCTGGAGGCCTAAAATCTTCCAGAAAGAAAGGCAATCAGTTGAACCCACCATATACTGCAATCAAACTATCAAGGTCATCAAATAGGATAAAAGAAAAAAAAACACTTAAAGGACAGTAATTTCAAAGATTGAAGGAACATCAGCCCACATAGATGAAAAAGAAGCAGTGCAAGAATTCCGGCAACTCAAAAAGCCAGAGTACCTTATTTCCCCTAAATGACTGCACTAGCCCTCTAACAAGGGTTCTGAACCAGGCTTTGATGGCTGAAATGACAGAAATAGAGTTCAGAATATGGATAGGAATGAAGATCATCAAGATGCAGGAATACATTGAAATTCAATCCAAGGAAGCTAAAAATCAAAATAAGACAATACAAGAGCTGACAGAAAAAATAGCCAGTGTAGAAAAAAGTGTAACTGACATGATAGAGTTGAAAAACACACTACAAGAATTTCATAGTGTAATTGTAAGTATTAATAGCAGAATAGACCAAGTTGAGGAAAGAAATCTCAGAATTTGAAGACCAGCTTTCTGAAATAAGTCAGTCAGACAAGAATAGAGAAAGAAGAATGAAAAGGAACAAACCAAACCTCTGAGAAATATGGGATTATGTAAAGGGAACAAATCTATGACTCATTGGTGTTCCTGAAAGAGATGGGGACAAAGAAAACTTGGAAAACATTTTTCAGGATATCATCCATGATAACTTCCCCAACTTAGCTAGAGAGACCAATATTCAAATTCAGGAAATACAGGGAACCTAAGCAAGATAATTCACAAGAAGTTCATCTCCAAGACCAATTATTATCAGGTTCTCCAAGGTTAAAATTAAGAAAAAAATGTTAATGGCAGCTAGAGAGAAAGCCCATCAGAGTAACAGCAGACCTCTAAGCAGAAACACTACAAGCCAGAAGAGGTTTGGGGCCAATTGTCAACATTCTTAAAGAAAAGAAATTCCAACCCAGCATTTCACATCCAACCAAACTAAGCTTCTTAAGAAAAGGAGAGATAATAACCTCTTCAGACAAGCAAATGCTGAGGGAATTCATTACCACCACATCTGCCTTATAAGAGCTCCTGAGGGAATCATTAAATATGGAAAGGAAAGACCATTATCAGCCACTATAAAAAAATCCTCAGGTACATAGACTAGTGACACTTAAAAAGCAACCACACAAATGACCTAAAGGCCCCATTTAGAAGTCAGAGTGGCAAGCTGGATAAAAAAGCAAGACCCAATGGTATGCTGTCTCCGAGAGGCCCCTCTCACATGCAATGACATCCATAAGTTCAAAGTAAAGGGATGGAGAAAAATCTATCAAGCAAATGGAAAAGAGAAAAAAAGCAGGAATTGCAATTCTACTTTCAAACAAAACAGATTTTACATAAACAATAATCAAAAAAGACAAAGAAGGGCATTAAATAAGGGTAATGAAGACTTCAATTCAACAGGAAGACCTAACTATCCTAAATATAGATACACTCAACACAGGAGTACCAAGATTCATAAAGCAAGTTCTTAAAGACCTTCAAAGAGACTTAGACTCCCACACAATAATAGTGAGAGACTTCAACACTTCATTGACAATATTAGATAGATCACTGAGACAGAAAATCAACAAAGTTATTCAGGACCTGAACTCAGCACTGGATCAAATAAACCTGATAGACATCTACAGAACTCTCAGCCCCAAAACAAGACATTCTTCTCATCTCCACATGGCTCATACTCTAAAGTTGACCACACAATTGGATGCAAAATAATCCTCAGCAAATGCAAAATAACTGAAATCATACCAACGACTCTCAGACCACAGTGCAATAAAATTGGAAATCAAAACTAAGAAAATCTTTCAAAACCATACAATTACATGGAAATTAAACAATCTTCTCCTGAATGATTTTTGGGTAAATAATGAAATTAAAGCAGAAACCAAATTCTTTGAAACTAATAAGAACAAAGATACTATATACCAGAATCCCTGGAACACAGCTAAGACAGTGTTAAGAAGGAAATTTATAGCACTTAAGACCCATGTCAAAAAGTTCAAAAGATCACAATTTAATAACCTAACTTCACAACTAAAAGGACTAGTGAAACAAGATTAAACCAACCCCAAAGCTAGCAGAAGACAAGATATAACCAAAATTAGAGCTGAACAGAATGAGATTGAGACACACACAAAAAAAGCATTCAAAAGATCGATGAATCCAGGAGTTGGTTTAAATAATAATAATAATAATAATAATAGACTAGATCACTAGCTCTGCTAACGATAAAGAAGAAAAGAGAAGATCCAAATAAACACAATTACAAATGACAAAGGGGATATTACCACTGACATCACAGAAATATAAAGAACCATCAGAGAATATTATGAAAACTTTTATGCACACAAATTAGAAAATTAGAGGCAATGGATAAATTATTGGAGACAAAAACACTCCCAAGACTAAACTGGGAGGAAATTGAATCTGTGAAGAGAACAATAACAAGTTCTGAAATTGAATCAGTAATAAATTGCCTACCAACCAAAAATCAATCAGGACCAGATGGATTCACAGCCAAATTCTACCAGATGTACAAAGAAGAGCTGAACAGAAACTCTTCCTACAGAAACTATTCCAAAAACTTGAGGAGGAGGGACTCCTCTGTAACTCATTCTATGAGGCCAGCATTATGCTGATATCAAAACCTGACAGAGACACAACAAAAAGAAAACTTCAGGCCAATATTCTTGATGAATATTGATGCAAAAATCCTCAACAAAATACTGGTAAACCAAACCAAGCAGCACATAAAAAAGTTAATACATCACAATCACATACACATTATCCCTGGGATGCAAGATTGGTTCAACATATGCAAATCGATAAATGTGATTCATCATATAAACAAAACTAAAGACAACAACCACATGATTATCTTAATAGATGCAGCAAAAGCTTTCAATAAAATTCAACACCACTTGACATTAAATACTCTCAACAAACTAGGTATTGAAGGAACATACCTCAAAAGAATAAGAGCCATCTATGACAAATCCACAGCCAACATCAAGCTGAATGGGCAAAAGCTGAAAGCATTCGCTTTGACTACCAGCACAAGACAAGGATGCCCTCTCTCACCACTTCTACTCAACATAATATCGGAAGTCCTTGCCAGAGCAATCAGGCAAGAGAAACAAATAAAGGGCATCCAAATTGGAAGAGATGAAGTTAAAGTATCCCTGTTTGTAGATGACATAATCCTATATCTAGAAAACCACATAGTCTCAGGGAAAAAGCTCTTTAACCTGATTAACAACTTCAGCAAAGTCTCAGGATACAAAATCAATTTACAACAATCACTAGCATTACTATACACCAACAATCAAGCCACGAGCCAAATCAGGAATGCAATTCCATTCACAATCACCACAAAAAGAATAAAATACATAAGAATACATCTAACTAGGGAGGTGAAAGATCTCTACAAAGAGAACTACAAAACACTGCTCAAAGACATCAGAAATAATACAAACAAAGGAATAAACATTCCATGTTCACGAATAGGAATAATCAATATTGTTAAAGTGGTCATACTTCCCAAAGCAATTCATAGATTCAATGTTATTCTTATCAAACTACCAATGACATTCTTCACAGAACTAGACAAAACTATTTTAAAATTCATATGAACAAAAAAGATCCTGAATAGCCAAGGAAATCCTAAGCAAAAAGAACAAATCTGGAGGCATCACACCACCAGATTTTATTTTATTTTATTTTATTTTATTTTATTTTATTTTATTTTATTTTA
>NW_012117711.1:403360-406098 GCF_000951035.1 Colobus angolensis palliatus | reverse complement strand
TTCTAGGGTACATGTGCATAATGTGCAGGTTTGTTACATATGTATACTTGTGCCATGTTGGTGTGCTGCACCCATCAACTCGTCAGCACCCATCATAGATTTTATACTACAAAGCTACAGCAACCAAAACAGCATGATAATAGTACACAATCAGGTGCATAGACCAATGGAACAGAATAGACAGCCCAGCAATAAGGACACACACCTACAGCCATCTGATCTTCCACAAAACTAACAAAAAAAGTAACGGGGAAGAGATCTCAATTCAATAAATGGTGCTGGGTAACTGGCTCGACATATGCAGAAGATTGAAGTTGCACCCCTACCTTACACCATATACAAAAATGAACTCAAAATGGATTAAAGACTTAAATTAAAAAAACCCAAAACTATAAAAACCCTGGAAGATAACCTAGGCAATATCGTCCTAGACATAGGAATGGGCAAAGATTTCATGTGGAAGACATCAAAAGCAATTGCACCAAATTAAAAATGGACAAATGGGATTGAATTAAACTAAAGAGATTCTGCAAAGCAAATGAAACTGTCAACAGAGTAAACAACCTACAGAATGGGATAAAATTTTTGCAAACTATGCATCTGACAAAGGTTTAATATCCACCATCTGTAAGGAACATAAACAAATTTACAAGAAATAAACAAAGAGCTTCATTAAAAAGTGGGCAAAGGACATGAACACTTTTCAAAAGAAGACATACATGTGGACAAAAAGCATATGAATAAAAGCTCAACATCACTGATAATTAGAGAAATTCAAATCAAAACCACAATGAGATGCCATCTCACAGCAGTCATAATGGTTATTAGTAATAAGCCAAAAAAAATAAATGCTGTTGAGATTGCAGAGAAAAGGAAATGCTTATACACTGGTGATGGGAGTGTAAATTAGTTTCAACCATTTAGGAAAGTGTGGCAATTCCTCAAAGAACTCAAAAGGGAACTACCATTTGACGCAGCAATCTCATTACTGGGTAAATGCCCAAAGGAATATAAATCATTCTATCATAAAGACGCATACACACATATGTTCATTGCAGCAGTATTCACAATAGCAAAGACATGGAATCAACCTACATGCCCATCAACTGTAGACTAGATTAAGAAAATGTAATACATATATGTCATGACATACTATGCAGCCAAAAAACTGTACAAGATTATGTCATTTGCAGAAACATGGTTGGAGCTAGAGGCCATTATTCTTAACAAACTAACATAGAAATGGAAAACCAAATACCAAATATTCTCACTTATATGTGGCTAAATGATGAGAACACACGGACACATAGAGGGGAATAACATACACTGGGGCCTACCTGAGGGTGGAGGGTGGGAGGAGGGAGAGGATCAGAAAAAATAACTAATGGCTACTAGGCTTAATACCTGGGGGATGAAATAATCTATACAACAAACCCCTGTAACATGAGTTTACCAGTAGTTTAACAAACCTAAACATGTATCCCTGAATTTAAAAGTTAAAAAACAGTGTACCTACTGAGCATGTGAGACCTATGTCCGGGCCTCCTGGACAGTAATAGGTAGTATATCAGAAGAAATATAATTAAGTGATGAAAATATCTGGGTACACTTATTGTTCAAAGAATATGTCTAATATTTCATAGAATGATAGGATGTCAGATTTATGAACAGTCTCATACAACATCTAATTCAACCATTTCCATTAGCAATGAGGAAACTAAGACCCAGAAAAGATAACTGCCTTGCCGAAGGTTATATACCTCATTGTGTCATGGTTTTAAATCATCACATTTACTTAGAATACAACATACTTATGTTTTTGTTATGAATAAAATGAGAGAAATGGGTGAGAAAAAACCTATGAGCCGCATTTTTCCAATACATAAAAAGAGAACCAATACATAAAAAGAGAAAGCATTGTATACAGAAGTAAAAAATTCATAATTGACTTTACTTAAATGAATTAATCCTAGAAATATAACTTGATTTATGTGACATATTTGAATATTGGATCTCGCTCTTCAATGTAGTTCACAATAAATTTACTTTCAATTTCTTAGTTAATTTTTAACCATTTGCATATTTAAATTATGCGATTTTTAAATGAATGTGAAAGATTATTGTAAGCTGTTAGGAATCATACAAAAGTAGGTTTTTATTAGCAGTAACATCTTTGCAAACGAAGATTTTTTTGTTCCTTGACTTTTACATCCACATTATATTCTTCTAATTGTTTCTTGGGATACTTTGTATTAAGTGAATAAAACAGATCATAACAGTCATGCAATCTATTTTTTTAAATTACACATTAAGTTCTGGGATACATGTGCAGAACATGCAGGTTTATTACATAAGTACACACGTTCCATGTTGCTTTACTGCACCCATTAATCTGTCATCTACATTAGATATTTCTCCTTATGCTATCCTTCCCCTAGCCACAAACCCCCAAAGAGTCCTCAGTGTGTGATGTCCCATCCCTGTGTGTCCATGTGTTCTCATTGTTCAACCCCCACTTATGAGTGAGAACATGTGGTGTTTGGTTTTCTGTTCCTGTGTCAGTTTGCTTAGAATGATGGTTTCCAGATTCATCCATGTCCCTGCAAATAACATAAACTCATCATTTTTTATGTCTGCATAGTAATAGTATTCCATGGTGTATATGTGCCACATTTTCTTTATCCAGTCTATCATTGATGGGCATTTGGGTTGGTTCCAAGTCTTTGCTATTGTGAACA
>NW_012117711.1:402299-402635 GCF_000951035.1 Colobus angolensis palliatus | reverse complement strand
ATGGTTTTAGGTCTTACGTTTAAGTCTTTACTCCATCTTGAGTTAATTTTTGTATAAGGTGTAAGGAAGGGGTCCAGTTTCAGTTTTCTCCATATAGCTAGACAGTTTTCCCAACACCATTTATTAAATAAGAAATCCTCTCCCCATTGCTTGCTTTTGTCAGGTTTGTCAAAGATCAGATGGTTGTAGATGTTTGGTGTTATTTCTAAGGCCTCTGTTCTGTTCCATTGGTCTATATACTTGTTTTGGTACCAGTACCATGCTGTTTTGGTAATTGTAGCCTTGTAGTATAGTTTGAAGTCAGGTAGCATGATGCCTCCAGCTTTGTTCTTTTGC
>NW_012117711.1:394394-401998 GCF_000951035.1 Colobus angolensis palliatus | reverse complement strand
ATTTTGAGATACGTTCCATCAATACCTAGTTTATTGAGAGTTTTTAGCATGAAGGGGTGTTGAATTTTATAGAAGGCCTTTTCTGCATGTATTGAGATAATCATGTGGTTTTTGTCATTGGTGCTGTTTATATGATGGTTTACATTTATTGATTTGCACATGTTGAACAGCCTTGCATCCCAGGGATGAAGCAGACTTGATCGTGGTGTATAAGCTTTTTGATGTGCTGCTGGATTTGGTTTGCTGCTGGATTTGATGTGCTGCTGGATTCCAGTATTTTATTGGGGATTTTCACATCGATGTTCATCAGGGTTATTGGCCTGAAATTTTGTTTGTTTTGTTTTATGTCTGCCAGGTTTTGGTATCAGGATGATGCTGGCCTCATAAAATGAGTTCAGGAGTCCTTCTTTTTCTATTGTTTGGAATAGTTTCAGAAGGAATGGTACCGGCTCCTCTTTGTACCTCTGGTAGAATTCAGCCATGAATCCGTCTGTTACTGGCCTTTTTTTGGATGGTAGGCTATTAATTACTACCTCAGTGTCAGAACTTGTTATTGGTCTATTCAGGGATTCAACTTCTTCCTGGTTTAGTCTTGGGTGCTTCCTGTTCCCATGAGCTTACATTCTGCTGGCCTAGAGGTCTTAATTCCAGAGGAAGGAACACTGCCACCAGGAGACACAACAATGACTCCATTAAACCAGGAGTTAAAATTGCTACCTGGACACTTTGGTCTCCTCCTACCTTTAAGTCAACAGGCTAAGAAGGGAGTTACAGTGTTGGCTAGGGTGACTGTCCCAGACTATCAAGATGAATTCAGTCTAGTACTCCATAATGGAGGTAAGGAAGAGTATGTATGGAATATAAGGGATCCATTTGGGCATCTCTTAGTATTACTTTGCCATGTGATTAAGGTCAATGGGAAACTACAACAGCCCAATCCAGGCAGGACTACAAATGGCCCTTCAGATTTGGGTGACTCCTCCAGGAAAAAACCACAACCTGCTGAGGTGCTTGCTGAAGGCAAAGGGAATACAGACTGGGTAGCAGAAGAAGGTAGTCATCAATACCAGCTACAACCACGTGACCAGCTGCAGAATCGAGGACTGTGTCATGAGTATTTCCTCCACTTTTTGTTAAAACATGTTTGTGCATGTATACATTCATAATAACAAAATATCTTCATTTTATTTTCTTTCTCCTTTGTCATGTGACGTAAGATTTATTTACTTCACATCAGCATTTAAGTATTGTTAACTTTACGTAATAGTATTTGGGTTGGGGATTGGTGCGTTTCCAGTTGTATGAAGAATAGTTGTATTACGTTAGGCATAATTATGACTTTATTATTGTCTTTATTTGCAGATCATGTATGAGCTCAGGAGATGTGTATGGGTTCAAGTTGACAAGGGGTGGACTTGTGATGGTTAATACTGAGTGTCAACTTGATTGGATTGATGGATACTAAGTATTGATCCTGGATGTGTCTGTGAGCATGTTGCCAAAGGAGATTAATATTTCAGTCAGTGGGATAGGAAAGGCAGATCTACCCTTAATCTTGGTGGGCACAATCTAATCAGCTGCCAGCTTGGTTAGAATATAAGCAGGCAGAAAAACGTGAAAAGAGAGACTGGCCTAGCCTCTCAGCCTACATTTTTTCTTTTTTTTTTTTGAGACGGAGTCTCGGTATCACCCAAGCTGGAGTGCAGTGACCGGATCTCAGCTCACCGCAAGCTCCGCCTCCGAGGTTCACGCCATTCTCCTGCCTCAGCCTCCTGAGTAGCTGGGACTACAGGCGCCCGCCACGTCGCCTGGCTAGTTTTTTGTATTTTTTAGTAGAGACGGGGTTTCACCGTGTTAGCCAGGATGGTCTCGATCTCCTGACCTCGTGATCCGCCCGTCTCGGCCTCCCAAAGTGCTGGGATTACAGGCTTGAGCCACCGCGCCCGGCCTCAGCCTACATTTTTAATGCTGGATGATTCCTGCTCTCAAACATCGGACTCCAAGGTCTTCAGTTTTGGAACTTGGACTGGCTCTCCTTGCTCCTCAGCCTGCAGATGGCCTATTGTAGGACTTTGTGATTGTTTTAGTTAATACTTAATAATCTTCCATATATATATATTTTTTCCCACTGGTTTTTCATATATATATATATTTTCCACTGGTTTTGTCCCTCTAGAGGACCCTGATGAATACAAACCGTCCAGGGGATTTTTAGGACTGTGTACTTAAAATGAAATTCAAATTTCTTGTCATGACCTACAAGGCCCTAAAACCTTGCCTCTTGTCTACCTCTTTGCTCTTATCTTGCACCACATCCTCTATCTCACACTATACTACTGGTTATATGGCTTTCTTTCCATTCTTCAGAATTGTCAAATATTTTCCTCTCTCTGCCTGGGACACTCTTCACCATAGTCAGCTGGTTTGTTTAACTGATTGATTGATTTTATATCTGCCTTGCTTTCATGCTTCAGGTGTTAGCTAGGTTATCTTTTCATAAAGATCTTACCTGATAACCATATCTCAGGTAGTCCTCTCCTTTTAGTCTGTCACTTTTGTTTAACTCCAGGAAGGCAAATGCTATGTCTACCTTGCTTACTATAGAATCCTCAGCATGTGGTAAAACACCTAGCACAGAGGAGATAACAAATAATTGTTGAATGAATATATAACTATGAATAAATGAAGTATGAGCACTTCCTCACATATCTGAAGGGATATTCTGAGGAAAGTAGAATACCTCATAATATAAGGCTCCATACAGTGTTTATGTGTATTGCGCAGGAAACAGTACATGTGAAGAACAAGGACAAGCAAAGTAGTGGGCAGAGGGATGGCTGAAAATATTTGCTGGGCTCAAGATCCTGTTATCACACACATTCATATGTATATTTTCTCTCATAAATGGGAGTACTTTTTCTCTAAATGCAGATATAATAAGGAAAGAGAGATTGATCATCTCTTTCAGACCCTGTGAGAATAAGCATTAATAACACTAGTTCAGTCAGCATATTTTCTAAAAGCAGCATTTTAGTAGTCATACCATAATTGAGGTCAGTTATTTCTGGCAAACAGGTTACCAGTCCTCATCCTCAAGAAAATGCAATGACAGCCTCCCACCTGACATATCTTTCTGCAATCCTTAGTCTCTCCTTCACCTGACAGCCACTGTGAGCTAGCCAGACAAAATGCAAACACTACCATGAGTCCAGGGAATAAAAATAGTGGCTCTAACTTTTAATACAAATGGCAAAAAGAGAGAATGAAAAACTCAGAATACCATCCTACAAGTTACTGAAGAAAGTGAAAAATGTTGGTGAGATGCAAAAAGACAAGGGAAGTGTCAACTGTAAGTGGGTAGTAGGTCCATGATATTCTAAAAAAATCAGTGTTGGAGACTGAAGATGAATATTCAAATGAAGCATCAACTTGCCCAGAATAATAACAATCAGCAAGCACATAAATAGTTGAAGTTTGTGAACTATAACTGCACAGGGGTTAAAGAAAGATAGAAGAACATGATACATTGAGGAGAGATTTGAAAATTTTAATATACTCTAATTTTATCTTCAAAGCCATCTCATTTGAGGTGCTTACAGGGTCAGACAGTTAAATAAATGTTAGAAAACTTGCAGTATATGACCCAGATGGCTCATTTTGCTCTTTATTCACGTACTTTGTTCATTTTATTAGAGCCACAGGCCTAATAAATACAGTAAAGTCTTAACTATCTTAATGAGGAAAAACTATAAACTAGAAGAATTCAATAAACCAAAAGTGGACTTGGGTATTAAACATCAGTTCTTTCAAATGCAAAGCATACACCAAAACTACTGATATCTAACATCACTCACTTAATGCTGTATTTTTCAACTTTGACTCCATCTGAGATAGCCCAAGGTGCATAAAGAAGAGGAAAAAGAACAAAGGTAAATAAGGAGAAGGGACAGAGAGAAGAATCAGACCATCTTGATGATCTATAAAATCAATTAATAAATGATTAATAAAAAGTTGGTTTCTGTATACATTGTCCCCAAACAAGCCCAGGCATGAAATGAAGTTCTAGTTCCCATTTCATAGAGGAGACCATACTGAGTTAGTTTATTTATGATGACATGGTGCTGACCAGTAGATGAGATTCATTGGCTACAGAATTGTGCTCAAAAGGCTGAAATCATGGTTTACCTATTCACCTGTACAACCCATTTATTCACATGTAAAACCTTGAATAAGCATCTGAGTGTAGTGAAAAGGGAATGGAATCTAGAAGTAAAAGACTTGGATGCCAGTTGAAACACTGACATTTATTCATTTTAAGTAACTTGACACCGACTTAAGTGACTTAAACTTTCTGAACTTCATAAAATGGGGATGGGCACAGCTTTTTTGCCTGCCTTACAGGGCTATTATGAGATAATGGACGTGAAAAGGTTTTGTAAACTGTCAAATGCCACTCAGATGCCACCAGTACACATCAAATACCTCTCACAGAGGCCAGTTCTAGTCCATTTTCACAGGGTCTATCATGCTGAACTTTAAGTAGGGGTGCAGTTTGGAGACTGGGCCAAAGACAAAGGGAAAAACAAGAAAGAGAAAAGCATGTTTTATACTCACAGAGTATACAAAAGCTGGATTTTTAGTAGATTTTTTTTTTTTTTTGAGACGGAGTCTCGCTCTGCCACCCAGGCTGGAGTGCAGTGGCACGATCTCAGCTCACTGCAAGCTCTGCCTCCCGGGTTCCCGCCATTCTCCTGCCTCAGCCTCCCGAGAGCTGGAACTACAGGCGCCGCCACCTCACCCGGCTAGTTTTTTGTATTTTTAGTAGAGACGGGGTTTCACCGTGTTAGCCAGGATGGTCTCGATCTCCTGACCTCATGATCCACCCGTCTTGGCCTCCCAAAGTGCTGGGATTACAGGCTTGAGCCACCGCGCCCAGCCGATTTTTAGTAGATTTTTGAAGAAGCACAAAGCCCAGAAGACTTTCCTGCATGAGCAAACCATTTTTCTATGCTTTTGATTCACATTCCTTTCTCTCTTTATCCCCACATTCTATCATTCACTCCCTTCTCCCGTATCTTCAATCTCTCTCTTCTGCTGGCTCTTTTCCTCAGCCTTATAAACATACTTCAGTAACTCCCCATCACCCTTGGAACAAAGCTCAAGTTTTATGACACAAAAAAAGCCTCACATGACCTGGCTTCTGTCTTCTTCTCTTGCATTTAATTCTTTACCACTCTCCGTATCTCTGAATTGCTTCAGTTTTCTTCATACATGATGCTCCTTCTCAGCACTGTTGCCTGCTGCTATCCATTCTGCTTAATATAAACTTTACCTCCACTTCACTTGGCTAAATCCTAATCCTCAAAGCGAGTTCACATCTCTTCTTCCAAGCTACCTTCCTTGATACCTCAAGACCAAGTTAGATGCTCTTACTCGATAACAAACTATATCTCCATCATTGCAAGTACTATATTGTATCATCATAATAACTTCTTTTTTATATGTCTTTCCACCCTCAAGACTGTAGGCTCCTCAAGACTTTGATCTTAATACTGCAAGCTC
Organism: Colobus angolensis palliatus; assembly: GCF_000951035.1. Classification (NCBI taxonomy): domain Eukaryota; kingdom Metazoa; phylum Chordata; class Mammalia; order Primates; family Cercopithecidae; genus Colobus; species Colobus angolensis. The sequence goes on along the minus strand of NW_012117711.1, from coordinate 396,436 downwards.
ATGACAAAGGACATAGCAGACACTTACTGGATAGATGAGGTTCTTCAGTGCCAGCAAAGTTGTGAAGGATAAGGGACTCTCAGCCAGTCAGATATATCGGAGTTAATAAATTCAAAATTATGCCTTTCTCTTGATGTACAAGTAAATAAGTTGTGTCAAAGAAGTGGGAATTTTTGTTGAGATGGGGATTTGTAAGTAAGCAATTTGAAGACATGAGATATTTGGGGTCTTAGGCAAAACTTAGGCATGGTGCCACAATGGAAGGCACCAATTGAAGCCAGGGAAACAATCAAGACCTGGTGACTCTGGATATGAATGTATCCAAGGACCAATTTAGCCACAAAGAGCATACAGATTTGAGGTATCAAAGCCAGGCAAGTAGTCTGTGGAGCAGACCCAGACACAGTACCCCATAAGATAGGATGGTAAAAACTCTCTCCCTTCCATTCCTTTCTTGTTACAGAATGGCCAGACTAGGTCTAGAAGTACCAGTGCTGGTGTGAGCATCCAAAAAGGCAAAGAAGGGCAATGATGATGGTGAACAACTTAATCCTCCAGCAGGAATCTTCCTCCCTCTGCATACTAAGGAGATGGTGTATGGTGCATTGAATAGTCCATAACTACTGCCGAGAAACAGTGTCTTTTCAAGTATTTAGAGGGTCAATGGTATTATTTTTACATTTTGGACATATTTCTTTAATTATAGCATGGCAAGAGGCAGGGAACAAATGTGTTTATTTGGCTTTTAGTTAGTCAGATATTCAATTCCCCTGACTGACACAGACAGCTCTTGCAGCAGCCCCAGGACATGCTCCTCCAAGCTAAAGTACAGAGTGTCATTCAGCACTGTCATTAACAAATGTAACAGCAATCATAATACAAGCAGCAGCCATTTAATGAAAACATTTCTGGTAATTAGACTCTTCACTTGTTTATCTGAATCTCTTGCCACCACTCCAGATTGCTTATATTACAACCCACAGGTTGTAATGTGTGTTGTATATAATCCATCATTATAGGATTATAACTTTTATAGGCATGATTTTATTTGGAAATGGCCAGATAACCTCAAACAAACTCAATCAACAATGTATACTTGTAAAAGTGATTAGCAGTAACAGGAATATTAAGTAGCCAGTGACTCTGAATATATTAGAGAATGCATTAATTACGATAAATTTATGAAATTCTGGATGAATGGTTTAGATATGATAATAATGTAATAACAAATAGCTACTATTCATCAAGTACTATTATATACCAGAATTTTTACATACATTATGTCATCAATTCCTCACAACAACCCTGGGAGATATAATTATAACTTCTGTTTCATAAAAGGGGAAACTGGGAATTAGAATGATTGGAAGACTTGTCCATGATCACAGAGATAGTAAGCATGAAGCAGATCCAGGGTTTGAATCTAGGTCACTAGAATTTCAAAGTCTTTGCTGTTAACCATGATCCACTATCCTATTTATGCTTTTCTCTATTTTCCCAAATCTTCTACAGTAGCTTGTGTTATTTGGTAATATCATTTAAATATCATTTATAATACATGCAACACTTACTTAGGATTTCAATTCAAATTAATTCCGAAAATTTTGTTGAGTTATTTCTACAATATAAGAAACTATGCATTATACTGGGGAAACAAACTCTAGATCCTACACTCAAGGGAGTACAACTGGTACAATTTGCACAAGCACCCCTATAATGCACTACAGAAAAATCTAAATCCTGATAGGAAAGTGCAAACATTTTATATAGGAAAACACTAAAGAGGAAACATTACTTATAGATAGAGGAGGCAATAAGAAAAGGCTTTATAAAGGTCCTAACACATAAGTAGAATTTCAAAGGATACTTAGATTTATTTGCCCCTTTATTTTTCATTAATTTTCAAAGTAAAAAAAAAAAGCAGCTCATTGTTGAAATATAAAAATTTAGGGACATGAAGTCCTTGCCCATGCCTATGTCCTGAATGGTATTACCTAGGTTTTCTTCTAGGGTTTTTATGGTATTAGGTCTAACTTTTAAGT